>NC_142053.1:69195098-69500082 GCF_982192425.1 Myodes glareolus | reverse complement strand
CTTCCAGTTATGCAAGCACCATTTGTTAAAGATGTTTTCCTTCTTCCATTGCATACCTTTAGCCCCATTGTCGAAAAATCAAGTTTTCATAGGTTTGTGGGTTCATATCTGGGTCTTCTATTCAATTCCATAGGTCGACTTCTCTGTTCTTATGCCAGTACCAAGCTGTTTTCAATACTGTAGCTGTGTAATAGAGTTTGAAGTCAGGGATGGTTATACCTCCAGAAGTTCCTTTATTATATAAGATTGTTTTGGCTATCCTGGGTTTTTTGTTTTTCCATATAAACTTGATTATTGTTCTCTCAAGTTCTGTGAAGATGTTTGATGGGATTTTGATGGGGATTGCATTGAATCTATAGATTGCTTTTGGTAGAATTGCCATTTTTACTATGTTGATCCTCCCAATCCAAGAGCAAGGGAGATCTTTCCATTTTCTGGTATCCTCCTCTATTTCTTTCTTCAAAGACTTAAAATTCTTGTCAAATAGGTCTTTCACTTCCTTGGTCAGAGTTATCCCAAGATATCTTATGCTATTTGTGGCTATCGTGAAAGGTGAAGTTTCTCTGATTTCCCTCCCTGCTTCTTTATCCTTTGTGTATAGGAGTGCAACTGATTTTTTGGAGTTGATCTTGTATCCTGCCACATTACTAAAAGTGTTTATCAGCTGTAGGAGTTCTTTGGTAGAGTTTTTGGATTCGCTCATGTATACTATCATATCGTCTGCGAATAACGAGAGTTTAACTTCTTCTTTTCCAATTTGAAACCCCTTTATCCCCTTATGTTGTTGTATTGCTATTGCTAGAACTTCAAGCACTATATTGAAGAGGTATGGGGAGAGTGGACAGCCTTGTCTTGTTCCTGATTTCAATGGAATGGCTTTGAGTTTCTCTCCGTTCAGTTTCATGTTAGCTGTCGGCTTGCTGTAAATAGCTTTTATTATATTTAGGTATGATCCTTGTATCCCCAATCTCTTCAACACCTTTATCATAAAGGGATGTTGAATTTTGTCAAATTCTTTTTCAGCATCTAATGAAATGATCATATGGTTTTTTCCTTCAGTTTATTTATATGATGGATTACATTGATAGATTTGCATATGTTGATCCAGCCCTGCATCTCTGGAATGAAGCCGACTTGATCATAATGGATAATTTTTCTAATGTGTTCTTGGATCAGTTTGCCAGGATTTTGTTTAGAATTTTTGCTTCAATGTTCATGAGTGAGACTGGCCTATAATTCTCTTTCTTGGTTGTGTCTTTATGTGGTTTTGGTATCAGGGTAACTGTAGCTTCATAAAAAGAGTTTGGCAATGACTCTTCTGTTTCTATATTGTGAAATACCTTAAGGAATATAGGTATCAGCTCTTCTTGGAAGTTCTGGTTTTTGATAACAGCTTCTAATTCTTCGCGACTAACAGGTCAATTTAGATTGTTTACCTGGTCTTGATTTAACTTTGGTAAATGGTATTTATCTAAAAACCAATCCATTTTTTGTACATTTTCCAACTTTGTGGCATATAAACTTTCATAGTAAGATTTAATGATTCTCTGTATTTCCTCTATGTCTGTTGTTATGTCCCCCTTTTCATTTCTGAACTTATTAATTTGAGTGTTCTCTCTCTGCCTTTTGATTAGTTTGGCTAGGAGTTTGTCAATCTTGTTGATTTTCTCCAAGAACCAACTTTTTGTTTCGTTGATTTTTTTGGATTGTTTTCTGTGTTTCTATTTTGTTGATTTCAGCCCTCAGTTTGATTATTTCCAGTCTTCTACTCCTCCTGGGAGAGTCTGCTTCTCTTTTTTCCAGAGTTTTCAGGTGTGCTGTTAAGACTCCAATATGTGCATATACATTCACATGTATATGCATATTGTCACTTTATTTAAAGTTTTTGTTGACACATACAAAACACATAAATCTTATGACAAATTTTTAAATATTTAATAAATGTTAGTACAAATAAAACATTTATGAAGTGTATATTTTCCAGAATATTCTAGTGAGAAGGATGCTATAATTTTGTATACTTTCTCTAATCTATTTCTTAACATAGTACAGCTTTGTGATCATAAATATTGTAGGTTATTTGTTCAAATGTGGTTTTTCAATTAAAGATTTAAAGAAAATTCTACCTCACAGAAGTATATAGTTGAGAATTAGAAGGATACTTTACTTCTCTTTTCACATAAACATACAAATAATATTTTTATACTACATCTAAGATTATTGACTGGAATTTTCTTAAAAAATGTATTGTGTAATCTAGAACCAAGTAAATATGTTTTATATCTTGTATTATTAAAATAGATTTGTATAAGTTACATTTTGAAATATATTCTTACCTCTGCACTATTTCATAGTATAAAGCATGATTGATTAAAACATACTGACGTGATCATTTAAGTGGACTTAAACATTGACATTTTTCAATGAAACATGAATAAAAGCAAGGTTTTTTAGTGTTCTTGGTAATTTCATCAGCAAATTAATTTGAGCAAGCTCTTTGCTCATTTTGGCAAAGAGAAATGTTCTGATATTATGTCTGTGATACTGTTAGTATAGTGAAACTTATAGTCTGAGTCTTCAAATACTAAATGAAAATATTCTTAGAGCTTGTGCTTAGGTCTCTTCTAAAATTTGTTTTTAATTATTTTATTTTACAAATAATATTGTTTTCCTGAGTGTGTGTGTGTGTGTGTGTGTGTGTGTGTGTGTGTATGTGTGTACCATATGCATGCAAAGGAAGTATGGGTGGATATGAATCTCCATAGGGATGGTGAGACGTGACCTTGGGTCCTCTAAAAGAACAGGAATTGCTCTCAACCACAAAGCTATCTCTCCACAGCCCCTTTACCTATGTCTCTTGGAAACATTTAAAAGTTATATTAAGCCTGACTAATAATTTGCTATGGATTTATTATTTTTTGTGTGTATGTGCATGATGAATATGTTCTGAACTTTCACCTCTGCATGGTCCCCATGAATTGAATTCAGGTCATCAGACCTGTGTGGCAACCATGTTTATCTACTGAACCATCTTGATAACATTACTGTTAATTACATTATCTATTTTCTAGATGAGGAACTCAAGTGATGACAATTTAATGAATTTACTCAAAGTATGTAAGTTGAGACTGCTGTACAAGCTATAAAAATTAACTCTAAAATTGGGGGCCTCATGCCTAAAAAAGAGGGGCAATGTCCTTTCATAATAATTTGTTCCAATTGCTTCTGTATAACGTTTTGGGCTATCTTTGAAAAACCAGATTGATCCTTGTGTTAGTCACATGTTCATTCCTGCAATAAAACACCGTGATCAAGACATTATACAGAAGAGTTTACTTTTGCCTTATGCTTTGAGAGTGTTACAGTCCATAACACCAGAGTGTAGGTAGTAGGTCACAATCAGACATAGTTGTTGGAGTATTAATTAAAGAGCTCACAACTTTAAGTTATAAGAAAAAGCAGAAAGAGTACACTGGAAGTAGCCCATAGATTTTTGAAACCTCTATGTTTGCCCCCAGTGACATACTTTCTCCAGTAAGGCTGCATTTCCTAACCCTTTCCAAACTGAGGACCGAGTATTCAAGTACCTGAAACTCATGGGAGACACTTCAGTCAAATCACCACAAAATTAAAACTATGAAGAATTCTTTTCTTTTTAAAAATAGTTAAAATAGAGTTACATCACTTTTCCCTTTCTTTCCCTCCTCCAGTGCCTCCTAGGTATCCTTATTCCAACTTTCCCATGCCCCCTACCCTCACTATAATGGCATCTTTTCCTTTTATTATTGTAGTTACACATACATACCTATGTGTGTATGCACAAATGCATAGATGCAATCTGTTGAGTGCATTTTTGTTGTTTGGGTGTATATTGTTTCAGGGCTGACCACAAGGGTCTCATCTTTGGGACAGTCTAATTCTCCATCTGTAAGAAGTCATTGCTTGCTGGAAGCACTTCATCTAGACTTGAAACTCACAATTTTCCCCTTTCATGTTACAATATCTTTTCATATTGTCATTGTTCATGTCTTATTTATGTAGGCATTTCTGAGAAAAAGTGTTTCACAAAAGAATTCTCGGTATTCTCCTGCAATCTTTTATCCCTGTTTTCAGGATGTTGTCTGAACTACAGATGCAGGAGATGTGATGATAAAGCCAAATCTGTTGTGGCTAGGTTTCCCATGATTCATTGATCTCTGCACTGTCTCCAGTTGTGATTTTCTGTGATAGCCTTTGTTTTCTATAAAGAAAATTTTCTTTTATGAGGGGTGTTAGATAATCTTATCTATAGGTATCAGGAAAAGATTTAGAATGTAGTTAGGAACTATGCATATCGAACAAAACTGGAGAAGTGGATTATTTTCTAAGGTCCATGAGTTCACTGCCCTTAGGAAGTTGGCTATATTTTTAATACCAAACATGATTTCCTTTCCCTTGAGTGGATATTTAAGTCCAATAAGACAGTGGTTGGTTACCACCAATATGTGACTGCCAGTTCTTGGATTTTATGTATATCTTGCCATGTTGATAATTGTTTATAGGTGTTTTAGTAAGGTAGAACTTGAACAAAAATTTTTGTAACTAGGGAATCTAGACTATGAATAAAAGGGCTCTGTGGTCAGATAAAGCTTGAATCATCTGAGTTCTGTGCCACTATTATGCAGTATCTTCAGAAATGGGGGGCTTGGAGAGGCAAACAAAGGATCCATAGATAGTGTATACTGTTTTAAGAGTTGTTTAGGCTACCATGACCAACCACTGGAGAAGAGGTTTTTCATGTCTGGTTCTGGTGGTTTTGTTAATTTATGGTTGTTTTGAGGAACATTGTCAGTCCTATAATAAATATTTTGTTTATTATATCAATATTTACTATTAACATATAATTTATATAATTTAAAAATAGATAAATATATATTATGTGCATGTTTTAATTTGCAGTAAATATAAATATAAAATAAAATGATTTCTTTGAGGATTTATGAAACAATCCTGGAGTTATTTGTCCCCATACCTTCCTTCTTGTATGTGTGTGTGTTTGTGTGTGTGTGTGTGTACATGTGTGTTGGTTTTTCTTCAAATTTGGGGTTTCTTGAGCCTAAGCTGGGAAATTAAAAATCAGACTATCCAATTAAATATAATAACAACATTTTCTTCTTGTTTTATATCTTATTTTAGTGACTCCATAATATTTGTAATGATTTTCTCGATTTAAGAAACTCTGAGAGATTTTATTTTGCATTTTGTTTACTTTGCCAAATTTATTTTAAAGCATGACTTTTGTTGTTGTTTTTCTCTTTATTATTAATTCTTTCCTATAATATATTTTAATCATAAACTCCTCCAAGATACTTCCCATCTCTCTAACCACCCAATTTTATATATTTCTCTATATCTAAAAATAGAATAAAATAGAAAATAAAAATAAACCCAATTTAACAAAAATAAAATGAGACAAAAATGCCAACACACACACACACACACACACACACCACAAATAAAAAACATGGAGTTTATTTTATGTTGGCCAGTGACACTTGATTATGGGACCTGCCCTAGGTTGAGGTTGATATACACAGTGACACTCCATTGGAGGAAATTCTCTTTCCTAGCAGGTATCAATTGCAAATGGCTTCTTAGTTAGGGGTGGAATTTTGCATCCACTTAATCTTTTCTTTGCTAAGATGTCGTCTGGTTTGAAACTGTGTAGATCTTGTGTTTGGTGCCACAGTTTGTGAGTTCATAGGTACAAAGGTCTTCCTGTGTCTGAAATATACTGTCTTTTCTTATCCTACTGCCTCCTCTTGCACATACCTCCCTGAGTCTTGAGGGAAGTGGTTTGACAAAAACATTATGTTTAGGACTGAGTGCTCCAAAATCTCTTCGTCACTGTACATTATTCAGTTCCAGGCCACTGTTTTAATTTATATTATTGCAAGCAGTTTTTCTGATGAGGTTTGACAGCTGTACTGATCTACTGGTATATGTCATTAGGAGTCTTTTTATTACTAAGTTTCTTGAACAGAATAATAATTTTAAGTTTCCCCCTAGGACCATGACTTATCTAGTCTCAGATTCTTAGCCAATTTAGTAGTGTCATGTATGTGTTCCAGTGTGTTCCACCTTGTGGAGTGGGCCTTAATTTCAATTTTTAAAAACTGATTAGTTAGTCACAGATCATTTGTGCACTAATGTACCAATATATATTGCAGAAAGGTCACTTTTATAGATCACAAGATTTGTAGCTAGCTGATTGTGATGATTATCTTTCTTCTCTAAGAACATGGAGAGTAACTTCTAGTACCATGACTAGTCAGTAGGAGTGAAGCTTCTAGCTGTGAAAATTTCACCTTTTCCATATTTCATGACAAGTAAGTAGTATTTTCAGCAACCAGTCATAGCTATCAGATTGTGAAGGGTAATGTATTACTTTGGCAATATCCTGTGATATTTTGAGGGGTCTGGGGAAACCCTGTGGCCAATTACTCAACAAGATGCAATCCATCCTTGACATTAGCAATTTTGCTTGGTGGCAGAAGGTGTGGGCATTGTCTTCCTCATTATATGATAAGTCGATTTAAATTTCTTTAATATATATATATATATATATATATATATATATATAATTAAGGAAGCTTCTAGAGTAGAATATTTCAAAATGGAATTTCAAGACACCTTTAGTGTTAATTATCCCTTTCCCATTCCCCTCTTGATTTAATCTTCCTATTCTAGTTTCCCCTTTGTCTATAACACTATGTTTTGTTTCTTCTTCCTTTGGAGATTCCCTCTTTCGACTAGTCCCTTACTAGGCACCTAACATCTGTAGTTATTCAGATTGGAGCAGTCATGTTGAAAGCTTAAATGCTAACTTATACAAGAAAACAGTCAATATTTGGTTTGGGGAGTCTGGGTTACCTCATTAAGACTGGTAGTATCTAGATCCATCCAGTTACCTGAAAAAATCATAGTATATTTTTTCTTAACAGAAGAATAATATTCTGTTGTATAAATGTGCCATATTTTTTATTTATTCATCAGGTAATTATGTATGCCTCAGCTGTTTCTAGTTTCTGGCTATTGTAAAATTGAGCAGAAGAAACAGTAATTTGCAAGTATCTCTGGAGTAAGATATAGTCTCCTTTGCATATGTTTCCAGAATAGAATAACTGGATTGAGGTAGATAAGTTTTTAACTTCTGAGATACCACCACAATAATTTCTGCTGTGGTTTTCGCTCCCATCAGCAATGAAAAAGTGTTCTCAAAGTAGTTTTAATTGCAATTCCCTGAGCATAAGGATGTTGAATGTTAAGTGTTTCATCTTCCAAGAATTCTCTGCTTAGTTCTGTATCCCATTTTAAGTGGATTGTTATTTATGTTCATTTATTTTGATCTTTATGTATTCTAGATAGTCATCCTCTACCAGTTGTATAAGTGATAAATATGTTTCCGCTCTTTAGGTTGCCACTTTGTCCTAATGAAAGTGTCCTTTACTGTACATAAGCTTTTAACTTTCATACCATTGCATTTATTTGTTGGTGGTATCAATAATATTTGCAGGTGTCAAAAAATGGAGATGTGCTGGAAAGAAAGGCTCATTTTGAAAAAAAATAATTTCAAGTGTATACCCCTTATTCATACTATTAGAAAGTTCTGACTAAAATCGTATTCTGTAACTTCTATATGATGGTGCAGGAAATAAGGTCTTAGAAAGGTTAAGTATTTAAACGTCACACCAGCTGGTAAGACATGAAGTAGACTTCTCTGGTTCAACTTTTTCTTTTCCCTTTTTCGCTGCTAATTTTTCTCCCTAAGTGATTCATTTTCTAACTTGTTTTAAAATTCAATTTGAACTATTAAAAATAATTTCCATGACTCTAAATATTGTCATTATTTTGTTTCTATAGTGACAAAAATATTACTTTTGGAACTTTAAAATTCTTATTAATTTTTTCAAAAGTTTCTGAATAGTGAAAATGAAGAACGTTCTTTAATTTCTAATTTCTGTATGAGCATACCTAGCATTTTCACCTCCTTGCCTGGCTTCATTTTTACTTAACTTGCAATTACTAATTGATCAGTCACCATTTAAGAAATGGGGTTTTGTCGTATTATTAAGAGTGCACAAAATTTTACTCCACTCTCCGTTCTATATCTCACATGCTGAATTTTCATTTTCCCATGACACTTGAAAGTAGTTTTCATGAGATTATCACTATTGCATCTACAGATTTTAGACTAATTTCCTGGTATATTCACAATAAATATTATGTATGTACTACACAAATGAATCAATACATTAACAAATAGTATGACCTAATTTCCAATACTGTGGGTTTTATTTCTGAAAATTTATTTCTTTCTTACTGAATTTTTGCTTTTATTTTCTTTTCAGATATTGCTTTATCTGTCCAATTGTCACACCTTTATTTCCTTCTTAAAACTGGACTGATTACTAGATTAAAATTACTGATTAAAATATATTCCTATATGTATTGTTTAGTTTGACATATGAAAGAATTTTTTCCAAAATTCTAATTAAAGCACAGTTGGTAGTATTATACAAGCATGTTTCAATTTTTGGTACACTTCGAAGAAAAATAATACCCTAGAATAAAATGTATATAAGTAGTCAGGGTTTGATTCATGAATATACTAATTCCTAAAACAATTCATAATCATTTTACATCCGTGTCATTTTACTATAACCATAAAAACATAACTAAACAGTAAGGGACAAGAATATTTTTCCTTTATGTATTTTCATGATACATACTGAAAAAAATATAATGATAACATTTATTATCATATGAACATGTGACAAATAAAATTTTTTTGTGCATGCTATTCTCTTGAGGTTGTTATCTACTCATAATTAGTGGTAATTATATTCATTGGAAGATATTAAAAATAAAAGATTATTAATCCTGTCCCAAAGTAATGAACTACACAATACTCTTTGATTTCATCATCACAAGTTGTATTTCTGAACTTAAAAGCAAATAAGTGAAATTTGTTTTATATGATTGTGCTGACTACCCTTGAAAATTTGACAGTATTTTATCATTAAATGATGTTCAAAATTTTGTTGAATGGATAATTCATAGAGTATCATTTATTCCTACAAAGTTCCTCTAATTTTACTCAATTTTGAATATATTTTTGCAATGTATAATTGCTGATAATTTTTCATTTTCTGTTAATTACACATGTTTAAAATATTATTACCTTTATGATACAAAATGTGATAATTAATGATATAAATAGGATTTGTTAGACTGAGCTTAGGAAAAAATATTTTCTGTAAATAGAAATAGTTCTCTTATTAGGAAAATAACTGTTATCTTTAGGTCTTAATTTTATTGCTATACTTAAAACCAGTCAATATTTGTATACTGTTACTTCATCTTCAATAAAAATCTTAGAAGCACAATTAACAATATTGAAATAAAATCATAACTGTAATAATATCTCATAGAATAGAATGCACATTTTTTGTAAGCTTTCAACACTTGTTTCCTCTCAAAGAATACCTAACCATTTCAAAGAAAAGAAAGTGTAATTTTCTGGGGGAAAACAGTTAAATGTAATTAAAATAGTAATTAAATTATTTCTTTCTTATATATTACTTGAATAGTTTGGGGGTCTAAGAAGGGAAAAATTAGAACCTAATTATTAGAACAGAGTGAGCTATTAACCTTGTGAGTAGCTATGTAAGCTGCAATTAATCACAAATTGATGTTTGTGTGCTTCCATGAAGTGGATTTATTGAGCCTTGACACATTTTTCCTTCATAAATGAAAAAATAGAAGTACATGCTCCTGGGGAATCAAGGTTAGACCCCAGAAATTTAATAGGATTTTGTATCCAAGTTGCCATGGAGATTTGTAAAGCTCTATGAGTCTGTGCTTCTGTGTATTGATGGCTTCTGGTAAAAGCTTCACCTTCTTTTTACTGAAAGGTTCTAACAGGACATTACTTGAAAGAATCAGGACTTACTTCATTCATTCTGTCCTGAAAGATATTAAATCATGCTTTTCTCACTTCCCCCTTGCTCCTTTGTTCCTTCTCTTCCTCCCTCCCTCCCTCATTTGCCCTTTAACACAGCATAAAATGTACTGGTATTAGGAAACATACTACTGAGTAAGCTGGGCCCAAATATAAAACAAACCTAAGAGAATTGAGAAGCTAAGAATAAAAGGAAAATTAAACACATTAAATTATCTTCAGTTATGCTTTTTTTCTTAAAAATGTGTTTATATTCTCTATTCAAATACATTCTAAGTCTTATGGTCTTTTCAAAGTGCTTTTTATTTTATTCTTTAGATGCATAATTTAATATTGAACAATATTTCTATTTACACAACTGCATACATGAATTTTAATATTCATTTAAGACTATTTTGTTTAGTAACAAACAAAAGACAAGATCAAAGCATACATAATACAAACAACATGAAAGAAGTGCTTGAGAATATATGAGTCTACATTCTTGGTTGTTAAGGGGTGGACAAAAATTTTATCTTGATAAAAATATGTAAGGATTTATGAAAGTTTTGTGAAGGATGGGGATTTTAGCAACCAATAGTAAAAACACTGTAAACAGCATAATAAACTTACAAACACAAAGATTTGCAGTGTCCATTGTGCATTCGATGAGTAATTGAACTGGACTTGAAAAGAAAATAAAGAAAGAGGGAGACAAAATGTAAAATTACAAAGAATAAATGTTAATCTCTGAATTTCTAGAGATACATAAAGTAATAATAGCAACAACGGAATTTAAAGAGAATTATAAAAAGGCAGAATAGAAATTCTTCACCTGAACGCACTTCAGAATTCATTGCAAAACTTAAAAGAAGTTGCTGTATTTGTAATTTCCTGGTCATTTCTTTATTTATAGTAATCTAACCAAAGCTGAACACTGGTTACTGCTCATAGAGGACATAGAAAACGTACTTTGCAGTATCTCATATTCAGATTTTATTCCATTTAATTATGCATGCAGTTGCATAATCTGCTGGATATACAGCTCTATTGTTAATTTTTAACCATAATTAATGATCTAAGATGGCTAAAACACTAAGGAACATTAAAAGTTTTTAAATTGATTTAAATGAAGCAGAATAAAGTTCACCAAACAACGAAATTTCTCTCTCTCTCTTCTCCTTTCTCCTTCCTCTTCCTCCTCCTCCTCCTCCTTCTTCTCCTCTCTCTCTCTCTCTCTCTCTCTCTCTCACTCTTTCTTTCTTTCAGCTTTCTCTGTGCAACTCTAGCTCAAGCTAACCTCAACAAATTTCTCTTTCAACAGAGGTTTTTCATGAGGTAATTTTACTTTCTAATGTTTTTCTTCACTTTAAAAATTGAAAATAATAGTACATGATTGTTTTGGCTATCCTGGGTTTTTTGGTTTTCTATATGAAGTTGAGTACTGTTCTTTTGAGGTCTGTGAAGATTTTGCTGAGCATTGTATTGAATCTGTAGCTTGATTTTTGTAAGACTGTCATTTTTACTATGTTAATTCTATCAACAGAAGAGTTTGAGATTTTTCCACTTTCTGGTGTCTTCAATTTCTTCCTTCAAAGACTTAAAGTTCTTGTCATACATATCTTCCACTTGTTTGGTTAGAGTTATTCTGAGATATTTTATGCTATTTGTGGCTATTGTGAAGGGTGATGGTTCTCTAATTTCTTTCTCAGCCGATTTATCATCTGTGTAAAGGAGAGCTACTGATTGTTTTGAGTTAATCTTGTATCTTGCAATATTACCAAAAGTGTTTATGAGTTGTAAAAGTTCCTTGGTAGATTTTTTGTAGTTCCATATGTAAACTATCATATCACCAGCAATAGCCAGAACCTGGAAACAACCTAAATGCCCCTTGACTGAAGACTGGATAAGGAAAATATGGTACATTTACACAATGGAGTATTACACAGCAGGAAGAAATGACATCTTGAAATTTTCAGCTAGAAAACATCATATTCAGTGAGTTAACTGAGACCCAGAAAGACAAATATCATATGTACTCAGTTATAAGAAGTTTTGGATACAAAACAAGGAAAACCAGCCTACAAATCACAATCCCAGAGAACTTAGACAACAATGAGGACCCTAAGAGAGAAATATATAGATCTAATCTTCATGGGAAGTAGAAAAAGACAAGATCTTCTGAGTAAATTGTGAGTATAGGGACCATGGGAGAGGGTTAAAGTGAAGGGGAAAGAAATAGAAGGGAGTAGATAAAAATGTATAGTTCAATAAAATCAATTAAAAGAGGAAAAGAAGTGGCTGAGAACTCAGCCAACTTAAGGCTGGGAATGTAAAATGTCAGAAAAGTCTTCATAATTGTAAAATAAAGTTTTATTGCCATTTTCACATTGTGGGCAATAATTTCTATCTTAGAAAGTTAAACGATTTGTTTTTAAATAAGTAATATCCTTAACAATGTCTAGCATATGCCATGTAGTCAATAGATTTTTCCCTTTTTAATAGACTAGTAACTGAATTCATAGTCTTCAATCTTTGATATTCATATTCTGCATAGATATTTGCATTTGTTTATGAAGAATATGACAATTATTTAACTAAGTATGGTAAGTGGCTTTGTCCTTTAAAAACACTATAATCAATAACAATTTAATATACTTAATTCCCAAATTATAACAAATTGCCTTTTTAGAATTCTGTAAATAGTACAGCTAAAACTATGATTTAACTAATATATACTTCTTTGTAGGTTGAATCAATTGTATACCAGATCTAATAATATGAATTTTAAAATTAAATCCACAATAATTTGACAATTTATTGAGTTACTTTTTAAATTACCATTATGAAATCTCGAAAAACTTTTAAAACAAATAAAATAAGAGTAGCCAACATTCAGTATCATACAGAGGCCAAAACCAACCAAAGCTTGTAAGTGTATATACTCTCTAAGAATTGGTTAAAGTCATAAAAAGATAATTACATAGATTTATGTGATATAGATGTACAAATAACTTCTATCTTGTAATTGCTGTTTTTGAACATTTATTATTGTAATTACTATTTGATTAGTATTTACATTGAATGAATCTACAAATGGCTCTAGTTTCAACTGAAATCATTTCTCTTTCTCTTCCCATTGACTAAGTCTGGAAACACATGTATCCTATTTCTAGTAAAAAGATACATATGGGGTGGCTTGAGTAAGAATCACACACACACACACACACACACACACACACACACACGCTCATATATTTGAATGATCAGTCACCTAGGAATGAAGCTGTTAAGATTTGAAATATTAGGGGGTCTGTTGGAGTAGCTGTCGCCTTGTTGGAGGAAGTGTGTTACTTTGTGGCATGGGATTTGGGACTTCAAAAGTCCTGGAAAGGCCCGGTTGCTCTATTTCAATGCAGCTTGCAGATCCAGATGTGGAATTCTTAGTTACCTCATCTGCGTGTTTGCTACCATGTTCCTTGATATGAGAATGTTGTCCTAAACTTCTGAAACTGTAAGCAAGCTCCAGTAAATGTTTTCTTTTATAAGAGCTGTCATAGTCATGTTGTTTTAGAAGACTAAGATAATATACATGATGCTTTGCATATTAACATATTTATCCTGCATATAAGGTTTACTAAAAGACTTCATATACTTTACTTTTCTGAACTGAATAATGAGTAGATATTTGAGGATGCAAAAAATAACTTTGTGATGGTAAATATGTTAATTTTCCTCATAATATTAATTACTTCCCTGTTTGTATGCATCAAATACTGTTAATTTTGCAAACTTTGAATTTTATTTTATAGTGAATATAATGTGGGTTCTAGAAAAACAAATAAAGGTGAATGAGGCATAGGCTGGATGTAAAACATGAAACACTTTCAGTAATGTAGCAGGATACTAGAGCAACTCAAAAAAATTAGTAGCCCTCCTGTACACAAATGATAAAAATACTGGGAAAGAAATCAGAGAAACAATACTCTTTACAATAACCACAGAGAGCATAAAAAATCTTGAAATACCTCTAACTAAGCAAGAGGAAGACTTGAATAACAAAAACTTTAAATCTTTGAAGAAAGAAATTCAAGAAGACGCCACAAAGTGGAAAGATCTCCCATGCTCTTAGGTAGGCAGAATTAACATAGTAAAAATGGCAATTGTACCAAAAGCAATACACGGATTTAATGCAATGCCCAGCAAAATTCCAGCAAAGTTCTTCACAGACCTTGAAAATATGGTACTAAAATTTATATGGAAAAGCAAAATACCCAGGACAGCCAAAACAATCCTATACAATAAAAGAACTTCTGGAAGCATCACAAACACTGAGTTCAAACTCCACTATAGAGTTGCAGTACTGAAAACAGCCTGGTCTTGGCATAAAAACAGACAGGAGGACCAATGGAACCAAATAAAATATCCAGATATTAATCTGCACACCTTTGAACACCTGATTTTTGACAAAGAAGCAAAAAATATTAAATGGAAAAAAGAAAGCATATTTAACAAATAGTTCTGGCATAACTAGATATCAACATGTAGAAGAATGAAAATAGACCCATATCTATCACCATGCACAAAACTCAAGTCCAAATGGATCAATGACCTCGACATAAAGCCAGTTACACTGAACCTTACAGAAGAGAAACTGGGAATTAAACTTGAACGCATTGTCACAGGGGACCACTTCCTAAGTATAACCCCAGCAGCACAGACACTGAGAGAAACAATTAATAAATGGTACCTCCTGAAACTGCAAAATTTCTGTAAAGCAAAGGACATGGTCAAAAAGTCAAAATGACAGCCTACAGAATGGGAAAAGATCTTCGCTAACCCCATATCAGACAGAGGTCTGATCTCCAAAATATACAAAGAACTCAAGAAATTGGTCATCAAAAGAACAAATAATCCAATAAAAAAATGGTGTACAGACCTAAAAAGAGAACTCTCAATAGAGGAATCTATTATGGCTGAAAGACACTTAAGGAAATGTTCAACATCCTTAATCTTCAGAGAAATGCAAACCAAAACAATTCTGAGATTCCATCTTACACCTGTAAGAATGGCCAAGATCAAAAACACTGATGACAACTTATGCTGGAGAGGTTGTGGGGAAAAGGTAACACTTCTGCATTGCTGGTGGGAATGCAAGCTGGTTCATCCCCTTTGGATGTCAGTGTGGCAATTTCTCTGAAAATTGGGAAACAACCTTCCTCAAGACCCACTAATGGTGTGGGAGAATTGTCTGTATTCTGTCAATCATGTTTTAAATAAACGCTGATTGGCCAGGCATGAGGTTTAGGTGGGAAAACCAGACAGGAAGTGGAAATGATGCAAGGAGAGCAGGAGAATTCTGGGAAGGAGGAAGCTGATTACTCCCACTCCTGCCCAGATCACTGAAGGAGAAGGATGTGAGCTGTCTCACTGAAAAAGGTACTGAGCCACATGGTTAAAATAGATCAGAAAAATGGGTTAATCAATATGTGAGAGTTAGCCAATAAGAAGCCTGACCTAATGGGCCAATCAGCTTTATAACTTACAGAGATTTCAGTGTGATTTTTCTCTGGGATTAAACAGCTGGGGGAACCGGGCAGAACAGAAATCCAAACAAGCCTAGCCCCTCATGTTACACACTAATACCACTTTTGGGTATATATCCAAAGGATGCTCAATGGTGCCACAAGGACATGTGCTCAACTATGTTCATAGCAGCATTGTTTGTCATAGACAGAACCTGGAAGCAACTTAAATGCCCCTCAATCGATGAATGAATAAGGAAAATGTGGTACATTTACACAATGGAGTACTACACAGCAGAAAAAATAGTGTCATATTGAGTTTCGCAGGAAAATGGATGAAGTTAGAAAACATTATTTTGAGTGTGGTAACCCAGATACAGAAATACAATTATCACATGTACTCACCAATTGGTGGTTTTTAAACATAAAACAAAGATAACCAGCCTACAAACCACAATCCCTGAAAACTTAGACAACAATGAGGACACTAAGAGTGACTTACATAGATCTAATCTACATTGGAAGCAGAAAAAGACAGGATCTCCTGAGTAAATTGGGATCATGGGGTCCTTGGGGGAGGGTTGTAGGGGAGGGGAGAAGCAGAATGGGAATCGGAGAAAAATGTAAAAATCAATAGAAAGAATTAAGAAAAAAAGACAGTTTTGAAATTCAGTCCTTGTCTTCTAACTTTTGTTCTGGGGAAAAAACACTAAGACCATCAGCTTAGTGCAGAAAGTACCTTTCTCCCAACTTCACTTTGAAGTTATCTATCTGTCTATCTCTCTGTCTCTGTCTCTGTCTCTGTCTCTCTCTCTCTCTCTCTCTCTCTCTCTCTCTCTCTCTCTCTCTCTGTCTATATATCTATTTGAGATCTGGTCTTTCATTAGGAACTGGGGCTTGTCAATTTGGTGATACTTGACGTAAATGTAAGGAATCAACCCATTTCTACTTTCTCAGCTTTGAGATTACAACTCTGTACTTCCACACCTGGATTCTTAATAGGGGTTCAATACAGGTCCTCATGATTGAGGCAATCAGTCTGAAATTAGTTTATAATTAAATTTAAAATTATAAATCTACTTAAAAATATATAAGGTACAAGCAACAATATAATATCCTTTGTCCTATAAGTTTAATGCTTTTGCTTCTTTAGTGTAGTCCCACAATATTCAAGTAGATTAGCTTATTCATGAGATACAGAACACAAAATACAACTGATTATTAACATAACTTAATATACTTATTTACTTAAAATTGGTGATAACTAAAATCACAGATGAAATCTCTACATAGTTTTCTTTTGTTTCTTCAACTTTGTGTTACCAATACAAATGTTTATAATTTTTACATGTATATCTATTATGAAGTATTGTTGTACATTGCTATTTTTAATTCTTTGATTTAAACTTTTGTACTAAGGTTAAGATTGATTTAATTACCACCATTTCAATTTGTTTATGAATGTACTTTACTAGTAAGATTTTTGTTCTTGTATGATTTTGTACTATTGTTTGAAGTTTATTCAGCTGGACTCCAAGGTTAAACAGGTTGTTGGCTAGACTCCCTGGTTAGGTGGTGCTGTTATTTAGGCTTTTGGTTAGCCTCCCATCTTGGCTAGGCTTCCTGCTTGGGTGTGAGCTCTCCTGCAGAGTTCAGCATCATTGCGGATACTAACTTGCTATCACAGTCAAACAGTACAAATTAGAGGAACTCCACATTTTCATGAAGGTATTGGTGGCAATTCAGGTGACGGAACAAGTGCATATGGGTGTAGTGTCAAGAGCAGTTCTGTGTAGTGAATAAGTGTGATGCCTCCTGTTATACTCCTTGCTTTCCCTAATAGTATAACTGCACCAATAACAAAATGTTCAGTTTCTAAAACAATATAATAATATTTAGCCCAGAATTTTCTGTTCCAAAATGATTAATAATAAATACTGGGTATCTTGCACAAGGTGTTAAAGTATTGCTATTGAATCCTAACCTTTGTCTGTCTTTCTTGCTCAAAGAGAAATTGATTTCAATGGTATCGTTTCCTACATGTGCTTTCCTGACCCAACTAAGAGTACGTAGAAATTAGTGTCATTTGTACTCTTATCATTTGTCATTCCATTTGTATGTTCTGTTAGGGTTCCATGGCCTCATCCTATATTATGGAATTCAAATAAAGACATTCTTCTTTATGAATAATACTAAAATCGTGTTTTAATCAAGGAATCATAATTGTGGTCTTATTCCCATCTTTCTGAAGTGGGTCCAGTGTGGGAGAATTTTCTGTATTCTGTCAATCATGTATTTTAATAAACACTGATTGGCCAGGCAGAAAGTATAGGTGGGTCAACCAGACAGGAAGTAGAGGTGGGGCAATGAGAACAGGAATATTCTGGGAAGCAGGAAGCTTCCTCTGCCACTCCTGCGCAAACCACCAGAGGAGCAACATGTGAGCTGACAGCTGAAAAAGGTACCAAGCCATATGGCTAACGTAGATAAGGATAATGGGGCAATATATGTTATAAGAACTAATAAGTAGCCTGACCTAATGGGCCAATCAGCTTTATAACTTATAGAGATCTCTGTGTGATTGATTTTCTTTGTGACTTGCCGGTTGTAGAGTACCAGGTGGGAACAGATACCCCAACAAGCCGGCCTTCATGTTACATGGGTCCAGAGTCACCATGAAGTTCTGTGTACTAATTAGTGTGCTGATTTCTATTCTAATATATTTTACAAACTTTGTAATTTAGGGCATTATCTCTGAGCATAATTTGTCTTTTCTTTTAAAGATTATTTTTATTTATTTATGATGTGCAAAACGTTCTGCCTGCCTGTATGCCTGCATTATAAAAGAGGGTACCAGATTCAATTATAGATATTTGTGAGTTACCATATGGTTGTGGGGAATTGAACTCAGGACCTCTAGAAGAGTTATCAATGCACTTAACCTCTGAGTCAGCTCTTAAGTCCCATAATATTTCCATATATTTATATATGCAACAATTACTATCTTCTGTATCTTTCCTTCATGTTTTAATATTAAAATGAAACCCCCATGTAATTTACTTGTACAAAACTCCATCTAATTGCTCCATAATATTTTATTTTCTTAATACAATTCTTCAAAAACACATTTCCTTATTTTAGTATTAATTCCAAATAATTCTAATTTTTGTTCATATAGTTCCAGTGGGTTTCCTAAGTCATTTTGTGATTATGATATCTGATCTGTGAACTGTATCAAGTAATTATGTTGAGATATGTGGAATGTCTGTGGAATCCTTCAATTGAATACTAAATAGAAATGTTTTGTATCATGTGGATTTCAGAAAATATTCATGAAATTAATTATCTGTTAATAATAAGGTTGAGTAATAAAAATAGAATCTCGGTAGAGTTCTATTATTAGCTGGAATGCTGATTACATTACTGAGGCAATCCTAAAGAGGTGACCTAGAATGATTAAAAGGTCAAACTTTGCATCATTTTTAGGTAATCTCACAACCATAAAGTACAATTGAATTCTTATAAAACTTCTTTTTTGCACATATTAATTTTAACAAATGAAATGATAAGTTTTAGTTATGGCAATTTCATACAAATATTTCATGCACATTGAAAATATACAATGTTTTTCTAAGTCTGGTTTATTTCATGTAAAATTACCATCTCTGTTTTTATCCATTTTCTTATAATTGATGGAATTTCCTTCTTCCAAAGAAAATGTGGTCTCCATAAGCGATGAAGTTTGATTCATTCATAAATTGTGCTATAATTCTAATAATTGTTTACAGTGAGATACAGTGTTTGTGTACACATATAATATGGCATAGACATAGGAAAAACACTGCCATATGATAAAAATTAGTCCAATGATCAATCAATTCTATCTTCAGTAGCTACTGTATCTATCAACATTTACTTTCTGTTGAGAAGGTAAGAGACATATAGATAAGTAACTTCTGAACTAAGTGAAATAATGAGAATTATGCATTTAGACAGGAAGCTATCAAGAGATCATGACTGTGCAAAATGGAAGTGTTAAGTCATTGATTATTTTACATTTTATCTGAATTAATTCTTTGGAATTGTCATAAAACCTTCTGGACTTTCTCCTATTGAGAATGAAGATACTATATTTTACAGGATCCAAAGAACTTCAGAACTCCCCTCAAATGTCACACAGAGGTACAGAAACCATGATGTCAGAAGAGAGAAGAGATCAATAAATATGGAGCAAGTAGATGTGAGTCCTGAAGAAAGATTTAGGTTGTTCAGAGTGGAAATGGTGATCTTGATTTTTAAATCAGAGAAAATTGTGTAAACACAGACGAAAGTTGATAATAGAGTGTATTATTCACTAATATAGCTAGAACTGAGAATCTCACACAGAAAATTTCAAGCAATATAGGTGAATAACTATACCACATTTTGGAATTCTTAATAAATGGGGAAGTGAGAGGACCAAAATAATATTGAATTCTTTTTACATAGCGCTTTCTCACATACTTTCTTCATCAATTTTACTAGTATTCTTTCCTCTCACTGATCAGTATTGTTTTAAAACTTCAGCTAGTGCTATAAAGCTACAGGTCTAATGAAGAACAATCTCAGCCCAATGTTATTTACACTTTCTTTTAAGAAACATGTTTATTGTTTCACATTTTCAACTTAATTTGAGACTAGCCTTTTAGGAGGAGGAACTGAAACATTATACTTCATAATATATTGGGCTGCTATATACGAACAATAACAGACCCATCTTTCACAAGAATATCTATTTCTGAAGCACAGCAAATTATTCACAGCTTTTACTCATGTCAGAATTTATCTCTTAATTTACTGTTTTGAGTTGATACTCAGTAGTCATGTTTTAGTGTGTGTGTGTGTGTGTGTGTGTGTGTGTGTGTGTGTGTGTGCAAATGGACTATTTGCTGTTTAGGAAATGACAGCTATACATATGCCAAGTCACTATAATACTTGTAAGTAAGTTATAAAGTAACATCTATTACACTGCATCAAATAATTATGGTTTAGAAGAGTGGTAATTTCTGTTTTAATGGAAGGAAGAGGTAAGAGAAAACAAAGAGCTCTAGTCTTTAAAAGGCCTTAAAGTAGCATCAAAACCATGTTGCAGCACTTCTTTCTCTACTACAGACCATATAATTTCATCTGGCTACTGGATTCCAATATTATATCATATATACATCTTCAAGCTCAACCTATTTCCTAATCAAACAACTTATTCCACTAGTGGTCATCATGGTTGGTAAAAATACTTCATTTAAGGTAGGATAGAAGGTTGTGAATATGGACAACTATTCTTTACATCTTGTATGCATTGAAAAATCTATTAATATTTCATTAGAAATGGACCAAGCATTTTTCCTTTCATTTGTATTCATACATCTCCCTATTTTATGCAGGTCTCTACCACAGTTGTTATGACATCTGTTGTTCTGCAATCTTTAATATTTAAAAGTTTTCTCATCACTGAATTCCCAATTCAAATTAATTTGCTTATTGATTTTGTATTTTTAATTTGGTAAGGTACTTTAAAAATTTTTACATGTTGTACTTTCCCTTGCACTTTACTTGGCAGACACATTGGTTGATTTATGCTAAATACACAGTTAATGAAATAAATTGAACTTCACTTAGAAACATATTACATAACATTGTATCTGTTGCTTGTTTCCCATTTTTATAAATAAAGTTTTAAAAGAATTTTGAGCCAGTGATATGGCCAAATGGGTGAAGTCACTGGATGCATGCATTCTAGCAGCATGACCCACAGTGAAAGGGGAGAATGAACTCTTCAAAGTTTTCCTCTGCTGTCCTCATGCACGCTCTGGTAATTTAGGTCAAATACATATATACATGAACACCTGGGCACATGTGAATGCATGTGTGCATGCTTGTGCACGCACACACACACACACACACACACACACCAAATAATTTCAATACAGTACAGTGTTTTCATTTCAGAATAAAATGTTCTAGAAGTAACTTCCATAAAAAATGCACACCACCTTCTACCTGCAATTAAACTTAATGCTTAAATATAATTATATATAATTAAATATATATGCTATATATTATTCTAGCACACACATACACACACACATACACACATACATATATATAATGATAACTCGGGCTGTAAAGTGTTTTCCATACAAATACAGGGATCAGAGTTCAATGCTAAATAACTATATGAAAAATAAAGGGCAAGAACTACAGGGCGCTGTAGTGAGGGGCTGCGGGCAACATATAATCAGGCCCAAAGCTGTAGAGAGGAAGAATTCCTGGGTATTGATGGTAAGATAATCTAAATACTTCAGTGAGCTATATGTTTAGTGAGGGACCAACTCAAATTATACAGTGGAGAGCAATATATGATAATACCCAAAATTGATTTCTGGTGTACACATCCACACTAAAACAGATTTACACACTCTAGAAACAGGTATAATACATGAATAAACACTCATACACACACACACACACACACACGTACAAACATACACATCTACTTGAAAGTATTTTAAAAGTACTATTTTCGCTATGATTGTAAACTGCAACCCTGCCAATAGGTGGTACTGAAATGGTAGAATCACAGTGTTATTATCTGCATATAATATATAATTTACCATAAAATTAAAATTTAAAAAGTTGTCTACCACCTAGTAAAACCATTGGATAGAACTGATTTTTAATAGACTCATCTTGCATAAGCAAAAATATACTTCCTATGCTTTAGGAATTATGGTAGGATAGTATTGAAGCTTTTTAGATTATCTTTAGTCAGTAAAATTGATTAAATATAGAAACCACAACATATATGCACTATTTAAATATTCAACAAATATATTCATAATAGTCCTTTTCAAAGCCTGAACTGAAGATGATATGAAATTTGAAATGTTTTGAAATTTTTGATAATTTGATTTATTTTTTACATATGTCTAGGTACAATATGCATTTACCATAATTTTTACTGTTAATGGTTTATATAAATTCATAATTAAATAGATGTTATAATTAGAAATTTGGAACTGAATTCCTGTTGCACCAAATTAGATTGTCCTTGCTTTATATTAGCTATATAATAAAGCAATCATATTTGATATTTTACTTTCCTATTATTTACATACTTTTATACTGATTCTGTAACTTCAATGTTCCAGTTTTGTGATAATTACACAAGCACAGCAAATTTCAATTATTTGTAGTAACTATACAAATAATTGTAACATCATAATTAATAATAATGAGGCAAGTTTTCTACATAACTCTGACTCCTTGTTCATAACATTTTCCTCAACTGGTCATCCTATAGGGTTCTTTTAAAACTTGTTATTTTTAGTTATGCATATATGTATATATGTGGTATGCTCATGGTGCCTGCACATGTGAAAATGCATTAAAACTTCCTGGAGTTGTAGTTTCAGAAATTTGTGAGCTATTGAATGTGGTTGATGGAAACTGAACTTGGGTCTTCTGCAAGAGCCGTCTTCACTCTTTACTGCTGAACCATCTCTCCAACGTTCATGGAAAGTTCTTAAATGCATATTTCTTCTTATAGGCATCTCATGATTTACAATCAATGTATTTTCATGAGTTCTAACAATAAATTCATAACAACCAACATTTTAACTCATGCTTGAATTAACTCTAACACTTTTTTTTTTTCCTGCAAGTCACATTATAACTTCCTTGTTCAGAAGCAAAATTACAAAGCACTATGCTTTGGGGGCCATTTCTAGCAATAAATTACTAATGTAAATTATGATGTACAATAAATTTGACACTATATAGACTATGGAAAGCACTTATTTGGGATATGGAATACAATACAAGAAAGCAGAACAGCTTACCTGACTTTATACAGAAATATATGCATATATATAACTATATACATGATATAAAGCAAATCAAATTTTTTTTCACTCTCTTCATAAGGGTTAGCAATGAATATGTGTGATAATATACTATACTGCTAGGGTATAATGTTAAATGGTAGTTATATTTAATGTATATTTGTCTAACAATTTCTCTTTACTGTTCCTGGGTTTATTGGAAACTAACCTCATTGTAATCAAGGAACATGAACACTTAGAGTGTTTAAGGAATGTAATTGATTATCTATTATGTACTCTTATATTAGCAATTTGAAGATTTGAAGAGTTAATGCATTAATTCTCTGATGCATTATGACTTCTCCTAAGAAACGTTTCATAATTTATGAGTCATTTTTAGGTGAAAGGAAATGTAAATTCACTTTATGTTTGGAACTTGTGTATATTCTCTTATATAAACAAGAACACAAGATTGTTTTAAATTAAATTGTTTGTGTTCAATGGATAGGGTATGAAGTTTAGGAACAAATTTAAATTACACCCTCACAAATGATAAGCAATCATTAATAGTTTTAAAAATACAGTATTTGATGGAATATATATTCCCAATATTTTATTTGCTTTCATGTAGAAATAAAAACTGGATTATACCATTGATTTGTATAAGCAGAGAGTTGTATACATTTTCTTTTATAAAATGTTGCTCCTATAATAGTACATATTTCAATGATAATTCACCATAGCTTGGACTTTTTCAAAAGTCTATGCTTGTACATATGCAATAACATATTTTATTTTACATTGTAACAAACTCCTAAAATGAAAGTGAATGCATTTTAAAAGGTCTTTAGAGAAATAGAACTGATAGAATGAATACATACAAGGTTTATTAGCTTGCATTAAAGCTTATGGTCCAACTATTCTTACAATCGTTGTCTCTAGATGGAAAGTCCAAGAGTTGAGTAGTTTTCGGTCCACAAAGCTCTGTGTCTCCAGTGGTCTTCAGTATATGCTGGAAACCTGAAGAAGTAGACTGTGATACCAATGAAGGAATGGATGTGGTAGCAAAGCAAGGGCAACCCAGCAACGAGCAAAATCTTTCTTCTTTGTCCTTACATAGACTGCCAGGAGAAGGTGTGACTCAGATTAAAGGTGGGGTCTTCTGACCTCAAGTTACATGAATGTAGCAAGGATCTTCCTTCATCAAATGATCCAATTAACTAGAAATCTCTCACATGTTTGACCAACCACTATGGAATTTAGTTAATTCTATATAAAGTCAAGTTGGCAGCTAAGAATAGCCATCATAAGTATATCCCTTTTCAACATGACACATAATCATATATCTCTAGCTTGCTTAATTTCCAAATAAAAACAATAACCATGACATAATCACACCCAGCTAGATATAAATAGCTCACATAGATATATACCCATTGAATAATTGCTTAATGGGTAATAACACTGGCTCTTCTTTCAGAGGAGGTGTTTGATTCCAAACAAAGTCACCTCCTAGGAATCCCTGCTCCAGCCCTCCAGGACACTGACTGTATATTTGGGCTATAACTTTATCTTCTAAAGGCTATTTCTTCCTTTCATGGAGCCAGATGCTACAGGAGAGTGGAGGACATGCTAATAAAGTGGATTCCATGATTTTGTGTCTATTGTCACACTTCTCTGGCTGTAAAGTGAGTTCCTTGATCAGAAGCAATACTGTGCAGAATGCAATAATTGTATATAAAGCATTCTGTAAATCCACACATCCTAGTTTTGGCAGAAGCATTATGTGCATTAAAGGCAAATCCATAACCAGGATAAAGATATAGCCTTGAGATATATCCATGAGGTAAAACTGCAAAGCCCTTCCTCAGAGGTACTTTGCCTTCAATCAAGGGGTGTCAGAGTCTGCAAACTGGTTTAATTCTTGATATTGGTTCATTCACTGATATTTTCTCTTGCTTCAATATAATGTAGCCATTCTTTTATTTGTTTGAGACTTTTCCCCTATTATACAGACAAACAAAATTCCAGTAGGCATCTTATCTATTTTATTCCTAGAAATATTTTGACTGATTTGCCAATACCAATGTTCCATATGAGTCATGCCACCATAAATTGCTTTGCCTGTGCTGCTTATTCTGGATCAAGCCATTATGAACATTGTTTTGCCTATACTAAACGTTACAGTAACTATGACCACTTTGCCTTTGGTGATTGAGTGCTGCCACCTGGCTCTTCTCTTGCTACTTCAGGGCCCGATTAAATTCATCAAATTTAATTCATCCAACTGAACAGCATCCATCTTGATTTATGAGAGATTGTGAGCCACATGAAGTGGCTGGTGGGAACCACGCATTGGTGCTGCGGCAGAGGACTACTTGCTCATAACTGCTGAGTCATATCTCCAGCCCCATCTTAAAAAAATAATTCCTTATTTTCCTGTAGTGCTTGCAATCAAATATATGGGTTTGTGCATGCCAGGCAAGCATTCAGCCAGTGATTCACAACCCTGGCCTTTTCTCTTTTCTTTATAGTGAGTTTTTCCTCAGTTTGTCTTGAATTTTTCTCTTTTTCCATTATTTCTTTCTGTTCATAGGTATATCGAAGGAACTATTAGCTCAGATATTGTAGTTTTGCTGCATTAGATTTCCATTTTTTTCTTTTTAATGGCATTTGAATTATTTAAATAATTATCTTTAAATAAACTGAGTTCCTTCAACTTTATCACAGATAATTCTACCAAAACTGATTATGAACCCTATTCCACTCAAACTTTTAGCATAATGATATTTGCATCATATTGGTTTTAACATCTCAGGTAGGAAAAAACCTCCAATTATTTATTTTTCTAACTATTGGCAATGGAGTAGTTTAAGGTTTGATTTAGATGGTAAAATTGACTAGGAAAGCTCATGGAAAAAACTCTGAAAGTTTATGTTAGAATCAGTGATGTTGAGCCAATTAGCAGTGCCTACCATTGTTAGATATTTGGTTGCTAAACAAACTGGGTGATGAAATGCTTGTCTAAAAAAATAGAATTCAAAGAATTAAGGTTCAGTAAGTGAACCCATTATTCCTAAATATAAATCATTCTAAATTCAGCCTACTTCTGCTAGTAATTATTCAATCTAGTATTTGAGTGCAAATAATACTCCAACATGGCAAAACTTATCTAAAAACAGAGTCATACACATTCTAAAGTGATATATTTAAAAAAATTAGAAATATTCTCAGAAGATTTTCTCCCATTATATTAAAGAAAAATTACTAAATTTGTTCAGCAATTTGTTAAATTTAACTGGCAAATACTTTATAGAAGAGATACATTATGAATGCAATGCTTAAATTAGTTACTTGTATTTTATAAATGCTTTTCCCAAGTTAGATACCAAGGCTGAATGCTTCCCTTTATTTTGTAGAGCACACACAGCTACAATAAACAAAAGTGAACCTTTGAATTATAACTTAACCTCCCAATTTTACATCTTGCAAAACGCTAGTAGGTATGGAATCTAAGGCAGGATGTTGACATGAATACAGACAGGACACAGAACAGATTTTTTTTACCACACATAATCACTATGATATCTTTCTATAGACAAATCTATACTTATTTTGTGTCTGTAACTCTTGTAAATCAGCAATTATTCTCCTTTTTATAACTCAATGCTTCTAAGAATGTAATAAAAGGAGAATCACAATGAATAGAATCAATATGAAAAATGGAATCATTTTGGATATGACCCTTATTTATTAGGCATGAATTATTTGAGGTTCATACAAATGGTTTCATATGTAAAAAGTTTATTACTACTGATGGTAAGTAATATATCACTAGATAAAAATACTATTGGCTATTTAACCATTCATTTCTTGAAATATATTTGAATAATTTTCCCATTTGGGCTATCAAAATAATAAATCTCATAAGTATTATGTATGTTTTTGCCTAAAAATAAATTTTAATTATTTGTGGAACAAAATACTCAAGAGTGAAACTGTTTGGTTGTATGGAAGTCACATACTACATTTTATACATTTATGAGACACTATTAAACACTTTTAAATTACCAATTTGCAACATGTGAATGACATTCTAGAGATGCTCATTAATACTTGATATTGTAGCAATCTCATTTTTGCCATTTTGTTAGACTGTCATTGTCTTAGTTCATTTTGTGTTCCTAAAACAATGTATTTTACAGTGGATAATATAAGAAGGTTTATTTTGGTACACTGTTCTGAGGGCAGAGACATGAGATTAAATGATATTACCCCGTGTTTATTAGTATGGGAGAAATGGAGGAAAGGTGCTTACTTCCCTTGACAGCAAACCCTTTGAAAACCTACTCATTTCTCCTTAAAACTAATCTTGATTTCCATATAATCCTTTCTTGAGTGTCATAAGCTTATAATCTTATTAACTTTCATAAATCTTACTATTTTAGAAAACTATGCTCAGAGAGCAAATCGCAACATGTGGCGAGCCACAGTCATACAAGAGCAGAACTCATGATGTAAATCTACAATTTTACCAGCAGTCAAAGATACTGAATAGCTCCTCATACATTCTCAAATGGCATCTTTACATTCATTTTGTCTTTGTGTCAGCTTGGGTCTTTTGTTTGGTTTTTAGTTGAATGATGTATTTTCATTTCATTGAGTTACTTATGTATTCTAAACCTTATTCCTTTTCTACCTACATATCTTGCTGACATTTTATTTTTATTTTTATTTGTGTGGGTGTTTGTTGAGAATATATACCTGTTAAATGCCCTCAGAGGTCAGAAGAGACCACCAAATCCCCTGGTACTAGAGTTACAGAGGATTATGAGCTGCCATGTGTGTTCTGGGAACCAAAGCAAGGTTGTCTGGAAGAGCAGCCAGTGCTCTTGACTTCTGAAAGATTTCTCCACTCTGCCTGTTGAAGGGAGGTCCCTTGTTTGTCCCAGTCACCCAAAACTAAAATAACCACACAGAAATTTTATTAATTAAAACACTGCTTGACCATTAACTCTAGCTTCTTATTGGCTAACTCTTATATTAATTTAACCCATTTCTATTAATCTGTATATCACCATGTGGCAGTGGCTTACTGGCAAAGATTTGGCATATCTGACTCTCCTGGTTTCATGGCATCTCTCTGACGCTGCTTTCTTCCTCCCTTCTAAGAAATGTTGTTTCTTAGAGTAATAGCCATAGAATCCAGTTAATGACTCCCACATGTGCCTTGGGTATAGAGTCACTCACTGGAATTTGTGAATACGATCAGTCCTCACATCCCTAAAAATAATTTGTCTCCTTCTTCTAGAAACTATCAACTTCCAATAGATCCTCAGTTCAGGGTGTGGCATGGAGATCATCAACCCCATCTATGACAGAATTCTGACTCTTCTGCAGTCACCCCTAGTTGTCATGAGTTTGTACATCTGTTAGAAACATCAAGCCAAAAACATAGTGCTTTATAGCACCCATTCTCCTATCCTCAACTTTTAATATTTTTTAACCTTTTCTTTCATAGTGTTTCCCGAGACTTGGTGTGGTTAACTTAAGATTAATCAACTATTTATGGCCACAAATACATTCTTGGCAGTTTTACACATTTACACCAACTGCTATCCACCACAAAAAGGAAGCTTTCCCAGCCAAGATTGAGAGAAGTCTAGGTCTATACCTTTAAGCATAAACATTTAGTAGCTTTCAGCATAAACATTTAGTGGCAATTTTATTTACTATAGAGTGATGCTCCAACGTGGTCTGCTAACTCCATGTAAAACCTGAGAGGGCTTTAAGAGGAGAGAGAGAGAGTTTAACACAGCTTTTTGTTGTTTGTGGGTGGCATGCCACAGAGAGAATTTCCTGACTCAGCAGCCTTAACAACAACAACAACAAAAAGCTGCACAATTTTAAAATGCTGCTTCCTGGGCCCTGCCCCTGGTACAATCTCCGTCTATGGAGCATTTCTGGGCCAGGATGTTTGTGTGCCTACTCAGGGTCAGGAACAAAGTAGCTGAGACCATGCTCATAGCTCAGCTCTTCCTGCCTGAGTAGGCAGCAGGATCAGGTCTACTAGAAAGTGGCAGTTTTGAAATGCCAGTTTCTGGGCTGTGCCACCAGCATGACCTCTGGCTCCTGCGGGAGACAGAGCATTTGAATGGGGTTTTGTGAGTAAAGTGCTACAGTTTGTTTGATGGTAATGTGGACTTGTTACTGTGTTCCTGGAACTGTGTGCGGCTTAGGGGCACCAAAGGGCTCTGAGGCAGGAGCAGCTCTACCATGCTGAACTGTGCTGATCTCAGGCAGGAACTATCATAATTATCATAATAACAGTGCAGTTAAGGTTTAGAATGGGCAGTAAACAGGTGGTACTTTATTACATCTATATGGTGCAATTTAAGTTTTTAAGAAGTGCTTACATTTTAAGAAGTACTTCTGGACAGTAAAGAATTACAGATTCACAATAGGACAGATTCAGATATAAAACACCTCTAAACGTGTCATAGTGTTAGATATACGTAGGCTTGGAAGAGAGAAGAAAAAGAGTATAGAGAATAAAGTTAATGCCTTAAAAAGAGGGGTAAAGTCTTTAAAAAGACAGAGTATAGATAGTTAGAGATTAAAAGAAATAAAGAAAAATAAGCCACATAAAAATGGAAAATTCACAGAGTGTCTGGATTAAGTTTATTGTGTTTTCTTTGAATTTTTTTTTTGACTCTGAAGGAGCTAAATACAGAGAGACATTTCATTGTGTGGCCTACTAAGCATATACATTTTAAAGATATCATGACTTACAAATTTGGGTCTGAGGATATGGTGCTTTGGAAAAGAGGTTCTTCTTTTGTTTTCTCAGAGGATGAGACCCTGTGGATTGTTTCTATCCCAATATGGCATGATAGACCATGCCCTCCTGAAAGGTTGCTGCGAACAGCCTCAAAAAATTACCTCACTCAACTGCCGACTCAGATTAACCTGGCACACAGGATACACCATAAAAGACCTGATTGGCAGTACCCCTATACAGCAGAAAGAAGTTTGGAGAGAAATAACTACGTCCATATTCCCAGATATTATTTATAAATGTTCTTTTACACTTAAAGGAAGATATGATATAGATATGAATAATTTGCATTGGTTTAAATTTTAAGGTAAATTTTGTTATATGTATATGCATCTCTGATCTTGATTAAAGTATTGTGATTGTGTAGTTCATTTAAAAATGTAATGTAAAATTTGGAAATATAGATTGATAATGGATTATCATTGAAAATAGTCAAGCTTGTTGTCATGTTAGTTAGATTTTCTAGATATATAGAGATATATTTCAGTTAAATAGGCATTCTTCATATCTTTCAAAGACTACAGAATATGGCATTTAATGTTTTAATAACTTAAGACTTTTCATAACATTGAGACACATCTGCTCCTGGCAGCACCAATCTGCTTCAAGAAGAGGAAGATGGGCATCAAAGAGGCTCCTTATGGAGTTGGTTAGACATTTGGACAAGAAACTGCTCTTACCTGGACTGTTGCATAAACTGGACACAAAGAACCTACAGAGAGAGGAATGCTGAACTTGCCTAAATGGGAGATGATCCTTTGGGGTTCCTGATTCGTGAAAGAGTCTGCGAGACATTCTGCAGGACACAAAAGAAAGTGACTGAACTGTCTTTGAAATTTCTGCTTCATGGAATTGTCTGCTGGATACTATGGGCCTGTAGGCTGAAGATGCATGCCCCAATGGTACAGAGGAACTTTGGGTGACTGTCCAAGCAGCAAGATGTCTCTGTCATTTCTAGAGTTTGGAACTTGCTTATTTCTTGTTTACTTGAGTAATATTATATCCTTCTGGAGTCTTTGATGGAGTTGAAGGATAGATAGATAGTTATAGTTTTCCTTAGTTATGATAAAAGATAAAATAGATATAAATATTGTAACTGTAATTCTTGCTTGATAACTATTTTGCTATATGTAATTTTACTATGTTAAAGTTAAAGCCTTCTTTTTTAATTTAAACAGAAAACGGGGAAAAGACGTAGGAGGATCTTCTTTCTATGTTTTGCTTTCATCAGTCAAATAAAGAAATTGCCTTGGTTTTTTGAAAGGGCAGAATTTAGATAGGTGGAGTAGACTGAACAGAATGTTGGGAGAAAAAAAGCAGAGTCAAGCAGATGCCTTGGCACTCCTCTCTAAGACAGACACTGGCTAGATTCATGCCAGTAAGCCACAGTCAAGTGACAATACACAGTAACCAAGATGGGTTAAACTTACATGTGAGAGTTATCCAATAAGAGATTGGCTAACTAATGGGCCAGGCAGTGTTTAAATGAATACAGTTTCCATGTAATTATTTCAGGTAAAGCTAGCCAGGCAGCCCGGAGCCAGGTGGGATGGGAAGTGGCCCACTGCTCCCCTTTACAACACACAGCCATTAAGTAAAATAACAATAGCAAGTACCATAGGGTTTATGACAGCCCTAAATATGGAATTTTATCCAAGATTGAGGATCTAGGCATAAAGTTCTCTTCTGTGAAACAGGCCTCGATTTCAATCTGGGGGTAGCTAGTTACTCAATAATAGCCTTGCCACCATTTTATCAGTGTGCCTACTTTGTCTGGCAGGTAATTATTGCATTGTGCTGCATCCAGTGTTGAGTAAGACCATTGATAATATTTTTCCTTCAGCAGCTTATAACACTTTCTGGTACAATGACAACCAGTCAGTAGAGAACAAATTTCCCTCTTGGTTTGAGATTTATTTTCCTATGTCCTACAAACAAAGTATGTGGTAACATTTTTATTTATATTTTTTCATTTTACATACCAACCCCAGTTACCCCTCCCTCTCCTTCAGCTGACCCCCTTACTCCTCCCTTACTGCCCCCCCAATCCAGTACTCAGAGGGGATAAGATTTCCCTTGGGGAGTCAAAAAAACTAGAATTCCAAGTTGAGGCAGAACCAGCCCCTCCCCCACCCCTCACCCAGGTCTCAAGGCTGAGCAAGGTATCCCACCATAGAAAATGGGCTGCAAAAATCCATTTCATGCATCCACAATAAATCCTCATTCCACTGTAAGGAACTTCCCAACAGATCAAGCCACATAACTTTCACCCACATCCAGTGGGTTTGGTTCAGTCACATGCAGTACAGAGTCTGTAAGCTCCCAGTAGCTTTCTCCATCATGATCTTGACACCTCTTGCTCATGTTACTTCTTCTTCTCTTCAACTGATCTCTAGGAGCTCAACCTAGTGCTTGGCTGTCCTTCACTACATCTGCTTCCATCAGTTACTGGATGAAGGTTCTGTGATGACAATTAGGGTAGTCACTATCTGATTATAGGTGAGGGTCAGTTCAGGTACCCTCTCAACTATTACTAGGAGTCTTAGCTAGGGTCATCCTTGTAGGTCCTGAGAATTTCCCAATCACCATGTTTCTTCCCAACCCCATAACAGTTCCCTTTATCAAAATATCTCTTTGTTTGCTCTTCCTCTTTGTTCCTCCCCATCTCAGCCTTCTTGATCCCTATGTTCCCACTCTCCATTCCTTTCCTATTACCCCTGTCTCCCAGTTTACCCAGAAGATCTTAACTATTTCCCCTTCCTGAGGTCCTCCATGTGTGTTCCTCTTAGGGTGGTTCTTTATATAGTTTCTCTGAGCTTGTCGATTGTAGCCTGGTTTTGCTTTGCTTTACATATAAAATCCACTTATGAGTCAATAAACACTCTGGGTCTGGATTGTCTCATTCAGGAAGATTTTTTTATATAAAAATTCAATGCAATCACCATCAAAATCCCAACACAGTTCTTCACAAACCTCAAAAGAACAATACTCAACTTCATAGAGAAAAACAAAAAACCCAGGATAGCCAAAATAATACTATTCAATAAATGAACTTCTGGAGGCATCATCATCTCTGACGTCAAGCTCTACTGTAAAGCAATAGTAAGTAAAGCTGCTTGGTATTGACATAAAAACAAACACATGGTTCAATGGAATTGAATTAAAAACCCTGATATTAATCAATACAATTATTTTTTTAAAGTAAATGTTATTAAATTATAAAAGTTTCCATTTCCGCCCCTCTTCCCAACACCCTCCCACTCCCCCCATTCCCTCTCCTCCTCCCTCTTCGTCCCTTAGGGTAGTCAGGGTTTCCTGCCCTGTGGGAAGTTCCAGTTCATTCCCCCTCCCTCCAGGTCCAGGAAGGTGAGTGTCCAAACAGACTGGATCCCCAAAATCCAGTATATGCAGAGGAAACAGGTCCCAGTATCATAGTCAATGGCTTTTCAGAAAGACTTCAGGCCAGCAACAGTCAGAGAATCCGGCCAAATTCTGAGAATCTGGTTAGATCACGTCCTCTTTCAGTCCCAGTCCAACTGGCCTTGGTAAACTCTCATTAGATCCGTTCCCTTGTATCAGTGGGTGATAACATCCCTCGCAGTACTGATTTCGTTTTTCATGTTCTTCCTCCTTCTGCTCCTCATTTGGACCTCGGGGGGCTCAATCCGGTGCTCCAATGTGGGTCTCCGACTGTATCGCCGTCCTTCGCCAGATGAAGGATCTATGGTGATAAGCAAAATATACATTAGTATGGTTATGGGCCACGGCCGATTCAGGCACCCTCTCCTCTGTCCAGAGAACAATCTGGGGGATCTCTCCTTGGACTTGGGATCCCATATATAATCAAGTCTCCTGTAAACCCTAAAATGACTCCCTTAGTTGAAATATATTCTTCCCTGATCCCATATTCATCCTTCCTCCCTCCCCCCCCATCCCAGGCCACCGAGCTTTCCCCGTTCCTCCCCTACTCCCTTCTCTCTAACACTCTCCCCTTCCATCAACCCTCCCACGCCCCCATGCACCCGAGGATACCTGGGACTCTTGTCTATTTCCTACCTCCTGGTGGATAGCTAAATAATATTCATCAGGTTCATCTTCTTATTTAGCTTCTCTAGGATCACGAATAATAGGCTCAAAGACCTTTAATTATGGTTAGAATCCACTTATGAGTGAATACATACCTTGTTCCTCTTTTTGGGTCTGGCTTACCTCACTCAGTAAAGCGTTTTCTATTTCCATCCATTTGCATGCAAAATTCAAGATGTCACTATTTTTTACCGCTGAGTAAAACTCTAATGTGTATATGTTCCACACCTTTTTTAACCATTCTTCTATTGAGGGGCACCTAGGCTGTTTCCAGGTTCTGGCTATTACAAATAGTGCTACTATGAACATAGTAGAACAAATGCTTTTGTAGTATGTTAGGGAATCTTTAGGGTATATTCCCAAGAGTGGAATTGCTGGGTCGTGAGGGAGGTTGACTCCCAGTTTCCTGAGAAACCGCCACACTGATTTCCACAGTGGCTGCACGAGTTTGCATTCCCACCAACAATGGATGAGTGTTCCCCTCACCCCACATCCTCTCCAGCATAGTCTATCGTTGGTGTTTTTGACTTTAGCTATTCTAACAGGTGTAAGATGGTATCTCAAAGTGGTTTTGATTTGCATTTCCCTGATCGCTAAGGAGGTTGAGCATGACCTTAAGTGTCTTCTGGCCATTCGAAGTTCATCTGTTGTGAATTCTCTGTTAAGTTCAGTACCCCATTTTTTAATTGGGTTAATTAGAGTTTTAGTGCCTAGTTTCTTGAGTTCTTTGTATATTTTGGAGATCAGACCTTTGTCTGATGAGGGGTTGGTGAAGATCTTCTCCCAGTCAGAAGGCAGCCTTTTTGTCCTACTGACAGTGTCCTTTGCTTTACAGAAGCTTCTCAGTTTCAGTAGATCCCATTTATTCATTGTTTCTCTTATTGTCAGTGCTCCTGGGGTCCTACTTAGGAAGAGGCCTCCTGTGCCTATATCTTGTAGACTACTTCCCACTTTCTCTTCTCTCAGGTTCAAAGTGGACAGATTAATGTTGATGTCTTTAATCCATTTGGACTTGAGTTTTGTGCATGGTGATAGATATGGATCTACGTTCATTTTTTTACAGGTTGACATCCAGTTATGCCAGCACCATTTGTTAAAGATGCTTTCCTTCTTCCATTGTATACCTTTAGCTCCCTTGTCGAAAATTAGGTGTTCATAAGTTTGTGGGTAAATATCTGGGTCTTCTATTCGATTCCATAGGTCGACTTCTCTGTTCTTATGCCAATACCAAGCTGTTTTCAATACTGTAGCTCTATAATAGAGTTTGAAGTCAGGGATGGTAATGGCTCCAGAAGTTCTTTTATTGTATAAGATTGTTTTGGCTATCCTGGGTTTTTTGTTTTGCCATATAAACTTGATTATTGTTCTCTCAAGGTCTGTGAAGAAGTTTGATGGGATTTTGATGGGGATTGCATTGAATCTATAGATTGCTTCTGGTAGAATTGCCATTTTTACTATGTTGATTCTCCCAATCCAAGAGCAGGGGAGGTCTTTCCATTTTCTGGTATCCTCCTCAATTTCTTTCTTCAAAGACTTAAAGTTTTTGTCAAATAGGTCTTTCACTTCCTTGGTTAGAGTAACCCCAAGATATTTTATGCTATTTGTGGCTATCATGAAAGGTGATGTTTCTCTGATTTCCCTCTCTGCTTCTTTATCCTTTGTGTATAGGAGGGCCACTGATTTTTTGGAGTTGATCTTGTATCCTGCCACGTTACTAAAGGTGTTTATCAGCTGTAGGAGTTCTTTGGTAGAGTTTTTGGGGTCACTTACGTAAACTATCATATCGTCAGCAAATAATGAAAGTTTAACTTCAACCTTTCCAATTCGAATCCCCTTGATCTCCTTATGTTGTCTTATTGCTATTGCTAGAACTTCAAGCACTATATTGAAGAGGTATGGAGAGAGTGGACAGCCTTGTCGTGTTCCTGATTTTAGTGGAAAGGCTTTGAGTTTCTCTCCATTCAGTTTGATGTTAGCTGTCGGCTTGCTGTATATTGCTTTTATTATATTTAGGTATGATCCTTGTATCCCCAGTCTCTCCAACACCTTTATCATAAATGGATGTTGAATTTTGTCAAATGCTTTTTCAGCATCTAGTGAGATGATCATATGGTTTTTTTCTTTCAGTTTATTTATATGATGGACTACATTGATAGATTTGCGTATGTTGAACCAGCCCTGCATCTCTGGAATGAAGCCGACTTGATCATAATGGATAATTTTTCTAATGTGCTCTTGGATTCGGTTTGCCAGTATTTTATTGAGAATTTTCGCGTCGATGTTCATGAGTGAGATTGGCCTGTAATTCTCTTCTCTTGGTTGTGTCTTTGTGTGGTTTTGGTATTAGGGTAACTGTAGCTTCATAGAAGGAGTTAGGCAATGACTCTTCTGTTTCTATATTGTGGAATACATTAAGGAGTATAGGTATTAGCTCTTCCTGGAAGTTCTTGTAGAATTCTGCATTGAAACCATCTGGTCCTGGGCTTTTTTTGGTAGGGAGATTTTTGATAACAACTTCTAATTCTTCGCGACTAACAGGTCTATTTAGATTGTTCACCTGGTCTTGGTTCAACTTTGGTATATGGTACTTATCTAAAAAAATGTCCATTTCTTTTACATTTTCCAACTTTGTGGCATATAAACTTTCATAGTAAGATCTAATGATTCTCTGAATTTCCTCTGTGTCTGTGGTTATGTCCCCCTTTTCATTTCTGATCTTATTAATTTGCATGTTCTCTCTCTGCCGTTTGATTAATTTGGATAGGGGTTTGTCAATCTTGTTGATTTTCTCCAAGAACCAGCTTTTTGATTCATTGATTCTTTGGATTGTTTTCTCTGTTTCTATTTTGTTGATTTCAGCCCTCAGTTTGATTATTTCCAGTCTTCTAGACCTCCTGGGTGAATCAGCTTCTTTTTTTTTCTAGATCTTTCAAGTGTGCTGTTAAGTCTCCAATGTGTGCTTTCTCCGCTTTCTTTAATTGGGCACTTAGTGCTATGAACTTTCCTCTTAGCATTGCTTTCATAATGTCCCATAGGTTTGAGTATGTTGTGTCTTTGTTTTCATTAAATTCAAGCAAGAGTTTAATTTCTTTATTTCTTCCTTGACCCAGGGGTGATTTAGTAGTTGACTGTTCAGTTTCCAAGAGTTTGTTGGCTTCCTGGGGGGAGCATTGTTGTTGAATTCTAATTTTAGTCCATGGTGATTTGACAAGACACAGGTAGTTACTAATATTTTTTTGTATCTGTGGAAGTTTGCTTTGTTACCGAGTATGTGGTCAATTTTTGAGAAGGTTCCATGAGCTGCAGAGAAAAAGGTATATTCTTTCCTATTTGGGTGGAGTGTTCTATAGATGTCTGTTAAGTCCATTTGATTCAATACCTCCAATAGATCTCTCAATTCTCTGTTTGGTTTCTGTCTGATTGACCTGTCCATTGGTGAGAGAGGAGTGTTGAAGTCTCCTACTATTAATGTGTGTGGTTTGATGACCGCCTTGAGTTCTAGAAGAGTTTCTTTTACGTATGTGGGTGCCTTTATATTAGGAGCATAGATATTCAGGATTGAGACTTCCTCCTGATGAATTGTTCCAGTTATGAGTATGAAATGTCCATCTCCATTTCTTCTGATTGATTTTAGTTTGAAGTCGATTTTGTTAGATATTAGAATGGCCACGCCCGTTTGTTTCTTAGGTCCATTTGCTTGGAAAACCTTTTCCCAACCCTTTACTCTGAGTAGGTGTCTGTCTTTGTGGTTGAGGTGTGTTTCTTGTAAACAGCAGAATGTTGGATCCTGTTTTCGTATCCAATCTCTAAGTCTGTGCCTCTTTATAGGTGAATTGAGTCCATTGATATTAAGTGATATTAATGACCAGTGGTTGTTGACTCCGGTCATTTTTTTTTTTTAGGTAGTAGAGTGTATGTGTTTTTCTTCTTTGATTTGTGCTTGTGAATGATCGCTAGATGTTCGAGTTATTGTAGGCCGTGTTGGGACTGTTGGATTCCTTGTGTTGCGATTTTCCTTCTAATATTCTCTGTAAGGCTGGATTAGTAGCTACGTATTGTTTAAATTTGTTTTTATCCTGGAATATTTTGTTTTCTCCGTTTATAGTGAACAATAGCTTGGCTGGGTATAGTAGTCTGGGTTTGCATCCATGGTCTCTTAGTTTCTGCAGTACCTCTATCCAGGATCTTCTGGCTTTTATGGTTTCCATAGAGAAATCCGGTGTAAGCCTGTTAGTTTTACCTTTATAAGTTACTTGACCTTTTTCCTTTGCAGCTCTTAAAATTTTTTCTTTAATATTTATGTTTTGTGTTTTGATTATTATATGGCGAGGAGATGTTTTTTTCTGATCCAGTCTATTCGGTGTTCTGTATGCTTCTTGAACCTTCATAGGAATATCGTTCTTTATGTTGGGAAGGTTTTCTTCTATAATTTTGTTGAATATATTTTCTGGGCCTTTGATCTGCAGTTCTTCTCCTTCTTCAATCCCTATTATTCTTAGATTTGGTTTTTTTATTGTGTCCCAGATTTCCTGAATGTTTTGTGAAAAGAATTTGTTGGATTTGCCGTTTTCTTTGACCAGAGCATTTATTTTCTCTATGGTATCTTCAGATTCCGAGATTCGTTCTTCTATCTCTTGTATTCTATTGGTTGTGCTTGATTCTGTAGTCTCCGTTCGTTTACCTAGGTTTTCTATATCCAGCCGGTTCTCCGTTTGTGTTTTCTTCATTGCCTCCATTTCAGTTTTCAATTCTTGCACTGTTTCCTTTACTTGTTTGATTGTTTTTTCTTGGTTTCTCAGGGTCTCATTCACGGATTTACTTATTTCTTCAAACTTTTTGTTATATTTCTCATCAATTTCTATACTCATTTCTTCAAACTTTTTGTTATATTTCTCATCCAATTCTTTAAGGGAGTTATTCATATCCTGTTTAAGGGACTCTATTGCTTTCATAATGGCACTTTTTTTCCACTTCTTCTGGGTTAAGGTGTTCAAGCCCTTCTGTTGTAGGGTCCTTGGGATCTGGTGTTTTCATGCTGTTTTTCAGATTGTTGGATGAGGTCTTGCCTTGGCGTCTGCCCATCTCTTACTTCAAATGTTCTCTATTGGAACTTCTGTTACCGGGTCAGGTTCTCTTCTTGGGCAGGGACTTCACTGACAGAATGCCCACCTTTCCTCAGGCAGGCTATTGAAGCAAAGGCACTCCCTCTTTCCTGGATGTGCTTACAATGCAGGCTCAGCTTGCGAGGCAGCTGAGCTGGGGAAAATTTTATGGCCCCAGGGGGAAGGGAGAAATATAGGAATTCGTACCTGGATGGGAGCTGGAATGGCAGGCGGGAGGGGGTAGCCAGTACTGCAAGGCGACCTGGGCGACTGTGGGGTCGGGGAACGCCAAAGCTCTTCCTCACCAGGACCCTGTCAAGGTCCGAAGCAAACTCACCCCTCTGATGGCCCTCTGCTAGAAGTCAGGGCCCCTGCTGGTCAGGAATGTGGCTGAGCTGGCACCTGGTCCACCTGTCCTCAGGGAGGCCTTTAAGACCCAGGAACTGCCTCGAGCCAGGCTGCGCCTACAGCCAAGGCCCAGCTCGCAAGGCAGCTGAGCTGGGGAAATTTTATGGCCCCAGGGGGAAGGGAGAAATATAGGAATTCGTACCTGGATGGGAGCTGGGATGGCAGGCGGGAGGGGGTAGCCAGCACTGCAGGGCGACCTGGGCGTCTATGGGGTCGGGGAACACCCAAGCTCCTCCTCACCAGGACCCTACCACGGCCCCTCAATACAATTATTAATACCTGGTTTTTGACAAGGTCTCCTGTGCCCATGTGTCCAATACCACTTCCTACTTTCTCTTCAATGAGGTTGAGTGTGGCTGGATTTCTGTTGAGGTCTTTGACCCATTTGAACTTGAGTTTTATGCATGGGCATAGATTTGAATCTATTTGTATTCTTCTACATGGTGACATTCACTTATGCCAGCACCATTTGTTGAAAATGTTTTCTTTTTTCCATTATACAATGATGTCTTCCTTGTTAAAACATACACTTACAGGAGACCACTTTATAAATATAACACCATTAGCACAAACACTGAGAATAATAATGAATAAATAGGACATTCTGAAGCTGAGAAACTTCTGTGAAACAATGGACACAGTCAATAAGACAATGTGACAGCCCACAAAATGGGAAAAGATCTATATTTTTACTTTTCAATATTGTTTTGCCTTTTAGTCTTATACATCTTTTCATAAATATTCTTGTATTTTGTCTTTAGGCTTATACCTCTCTTCATAAATATTCTTTTATCCTGTATACATCTGCAAGAATCTTTAGTATTTTTTAAACATCATGGTCAATTTATTGTGTCTTCATATTCCTGGAAGTGTGGCCTTCTAATGTACCATGGTCATCCTACTAAGACACTTAGCCTTAAATAACTGAGTTTCCCTTACCCAGCAACTGTCAGTTGATAATAGTTCTTTATCTAGGCATTGGACTTTATGCCTACCTCTTCTTTCCATGCTGAGACTTGTTCTGACTTGAGATTTCACAGGTATTATGTATGTTAATAAAAACTGCTATGAGTTAATATGTTGAACTTCTCTGTTCTATCCTGAAAACATTATTTACTTATATTCATATAGTGTCTCTCAGTCTTTATGCCTATCTTTATGCTTTATTTTCTTTGATGATTAATGAACCTTGGAAGGGAGGTTGTTATACAGATGTCCCATGCACTCTGCAGTCTTTTTCTCTGCACAACTATGAATTGTATGTCACTTTATTAATATCTGTGCTCTGCCAGAAGACATTTCTCTGTTGAGGGAGGTGATATGGAAGAATCTATGAGTACAGTGATAAGTCATTAGGAGTTTGCGTAGTACTGTATCTATTTAGCAGATAAACAAATGCAGTACCGGGTGTGGTTTTCACCCTGTGGAATTGAAATTAAATCCCATCGGAAAGTGGTTGGTTGCTTCTGTGATGTTTGTTCCACTATTGAAGCAGTGGACAGGTCTTTTCAGACCAGTTTCCCTTGTAGGTGGTAAGGCTTAGAGCTTGATAATATTGCTGTTTACTTTTTTCTCCAGGTAGCCAGCATAGAATTTTCCTGCACCATGAGAACCAGTCAGTAAAAATGAAGCTTCCATATTTGTACCAACCAATTTCTTCCTATTCTAAACTAAGATATGCAGTTTCTTCAGCAATAGAATTTTACCATCAAGTTCTAAAGGATAACTATGATACTTCTTGTCAACTTGGCTATATCTGCAATTAATTAAAATTCAAGCATTTGAGAACATCTGCAAAGGAGTTTTTTGATTGGATTATTTGTGGTGAGAAGACCTGCCCTAAATCTCAGCCGCAGTTTCTGATAGCAGTCTACATAAAAGGACATTGACAAAGGAAGCTTTTTACTTTTTGTTTGCTTTCTCTCACTCTCATTGGCAAGTTCCTCTATCCTATTGCTGACATGGCTTCACTGCCATTAGAACCTACTTAATCAGATTGCAACATAGCCTGAAGACTGGTTTAGACATCAAGATTTAGGGACTGTTTTGTTTGTTTCTATCATCAGACAGCCATTATTGAATTGACCAAACCATAGCATGTAAAACTACTCTGTTCAATTAAATATTTACATATTAACTAATTCTGGGCATAAGTTTTTTTTTTATATGTTAGCGTAAGGTCTTTTTATATGTTAGTGTGAAGTGGCTGTTTAGGTATTTTCTCCCTGTTATATAGGAGCTACATTTATCCTTTCTTATGTGTGTATTTCTATACTTTAGGAAGCTTCTACAGGAATATGCTTCCCTATGACTTTTTTCAAATATATTCAACGTTATATATCCCTTTCAGTATTACTTATAGCAGGCTGCCCTCTCATTCTCCACCCAATTTAACCCATACTTTTCTATTATTTCCTTTGTATACTGCAGCTACTCCTTTATTTACATAATATATGTATATAACATATACATATATAATTTACTTTTTATTCTATTTTCACTCTGTTGCAAACATATCCACAAGGGATACAAATGACTCAGTGATTTTGAAAGAATTTTTTGACCTTGCAGAGGACCCAATTTTAGTTCCCTGTAGCAACATGGTGCCTCACAACTAAATGCAACTCCTATTTCAGGGATGAAACACCCTATTTTACCTTTCATGTGCATCAAGCAAGGAAGGAAGTGGTACACATTCATGGATGCAAGCAAAATACGAACACAATTATTTTTAAATTTATTTTTCTCTCATACATTGCATCTAGACTGCAGTTCCTTCTCTACTCCTCCCAGTTCCCCTCACACACATCTCTCCTCTCCCCAAAATCCACTCCTCCTCTGTTTCCCTTCAGAAAAACACAGGCTTCCTAGGGATATCAACTGAACATGGCATAATAAGAAACAATAAACCTAGGCACAAACCCTCCAATCAAGGCTCATTTTAAGACATTAAAAATAGTACTTCCAAAATGATTTGTTGTACATGTATCTTCACTACTCACACATATGTGAAAATTTTATCACAGTCATATATTTGGAGTGAAACTTCAGTTTAGTGGAGTTATATCAAAAGTATTTTGAAATTGTATTACTCAAATATAACTGAGAATTATATCCTGTGGTATTACTTCATATTATAGTCAATGATTGATATTTTGATGCTATTCAATAATATTTAATAGTTGTACAATTTGTTGTTAATATTTCTGATAGTTTTTCATGTTTGATTTTTCAGTTTGTCTAAATTTTGGATTGTCTTTACGTACCTTGATGTTTTTAAAATTGGTTCTTTTCAGGGAAACCACTACAGAAAATGCAGAGTTTGGGGGCTCAATCTCAGTGGATATATCTACAAAACAATTCCACACCTGAGGGTCAGGGAACATTGTTAAAGAGAGGACATAAAATTTCAAAGGATCAAAGACTTTGCTCTGAGATTTTTATATCCTAGGAATGACAGAAGCTATACTCATAACACCTCATCAACATGACTGACCAAACATGAACTGAACAAGGATTTCACCAAGCAACATCCTCAAATGGATGGGGTAAGCCCTTAACCCTACACAAAGAAGTATAGAAAACTTGAAGATATCTTGGGGCAGAAGAGTTAGTTCTCCCCAGAGTTAAATACACCAATTGGTTATCCAATGCATACTTGTCAGCCCTTAAAATATATAGCACTTAACATATGAACCAAACAGATTGTATATGCAAAACAATGAAAACAGAGGTCAAGAATTGTAAAGAGCATAGGGAGGAGTATATGGGAGGATTGAGAGAAGAAAAATGGAAAGGAAAAATGTCCTAATTATATTATAATATCAAAGATAAAGTTTATATATAAAAATATTTGCTTAAATACACTTATTTTAAAATTTAGTTATAAATAGTATAGATTTCTAATATACATGCAATGCATATATATCATATATAATCAATACTATATCCGTCAATGCATACATATTTTATATATAATATACAAATATATTTGAACACACAGACATTCCACATATACACATAGAGAGAGAAAAACAGGCAGATAGATATAGCCAGAATTAGAGAAAAAAGCTTTTTGTTAAAATAATATAATCACATTAAAACAAATTTTCTCAAGTGTTTTGGTGAAATTCATATATTTTTTAATATAAGAAATTTAAGCATTGATTTTTGAAAAAAGTTTGAAAAACAGGAAGATCAAGGTACCTCCCTCATCTTTCTGATCTTAATTTGGTAGCCTTTTCTCTCTGACAGCACTAATAGGAGCAAAATTTTATATATTTCCTTATTACATTGCTTTGATCTTGCTAAACTGGCAAAACCATACATGCACTCACAGGGGATAAATGCATTATTTAGGTTGATAGTTAACTCTTTGAAGTGTGTTAACTTTCATTAAAAGAACTCTAGCTTCTTTTAAATATAAAACTGTAAACCTCGATTCTCATAATTGCAGTGTGTGTGCCTATCTAAGGTGGTCTGAATGTAAGTGACACCCATGAGCTCATAGGGAGTGGCACTATTGGGAGGTTTGTTTTTGTTGGATTAGGTGTGACATTGTTGTAGGAAGTGTGTCCCAGTTCTCTTTCTGTTGCCTGCTGATCAAGATGCAGTACTCTCAGCTAACTCTCCATTACCATGTCTGATTACACGTTGCCTTGATTCCTTCCTTGATAATAATGGATTAAACCTCTGAAATTCTAGACCAGCCTTAATTAAATGTTTTCCTTCATAATGTCATGGAGTCTCTTCACAGCAATAGAAATCCGAACTAAGACACCATTCTATTATATATTATTTTATTTACAACTGAGAATTAAGAATTATAAAATGTTCTATCATGGCAGTTGTTAGACAGAAACATGTAAATATATGTTTCTAACAGTAAAAATACTCTTAAATAACAGTGATAAAAAGGCATTTTTTACATTGTTTATAGATATCTATAAACACTTTATAGTTTAAATTACCTTTTCTCAATACATTTTATATACTAAAACACTGCATTGTTCTTTATTTTCTTTTATGTAGAAATTCTGAAGCACGGGATAATTTTTTTTCATGATTTTTCGATTAGATGGAACTGGTAAGTAAGCTGAGAATACTATTATTAAAATTATTTTCTTTTAAGTAACTATGATTGTTTCATTGTATGTCATTATTTTAGATATATTGCTATATGTAATTGTTTTAAAAATCTAGGATGTTCTTTTAAATGTAATTTTGCTCATAATATCTCAAATATACACCATATGCCTTCTGTGGAGCTCATCATTTCTACATGACCAAGTAGACATTAATCATATTTAAATGAAATAAAATTGTAAATTTAGTTCTTTCTTGAGTTATTTTTAGCAGCTGTATAAACATATTCACTGAACCTTGATATTAATTGCAATTTCCAGTTATCCGGAATGCTTGCAGTGAAAATTGAGAGTTGTGTGCATTTTCATGTATGTTCACAATTTATATCTCCCAAACTGCTGAAGATTCTGGTTATATAATGCTCATGTGAATTTCTTCCAGTTTGATAGATAATTAGTTTAAAGAATGACTCATGATGTATGTCTGCCTATTATTCTTTACATGAAACAATGTGGTGTATAAGCAAATACTAAATAGAATTTTTCTGAGCATATGCTCAGTGTTATTTTCCACACAATATTATATATTTAAGTAATGTTGGAACTGTGGTATATGAATTATATCATACAAATATCAGCCTTAATGTGTGTGGTTTGGGTAACTCAGCATGAATCTAATCTTTACTATATTTTAGTGTCATTTAAGCTCCATGTTGAACATTGTAGGTTCCCACTGAGTGGGAGGAAAAGCATGAAATTAGGTGGGTGGAACATAAAGGTGTGTGGGTAAGGATATGGGTTAAATTTGAGAGGAGTTGATGGAGGGAAAAAACATAATTAAAATATATTGTGTGAAAAAGATTAACTTTAAAAAAATATTTCCTAAACTCTGACTCTCAGTAGTTATTTTTATTTCTTTCCTCTATATTTTGGTTTCCATTTCTGTATAAATTGTCACATAAACTTACTTTATTTATTTTAATTGGACAAATAATTACCTACATATTAAGCTGTAAAAGTTGATAATTTGGTAAAAAGACTAAATCAGGCTAATTAACATCATTTGACTTCCATTATTTATTGTTCCTTTATGATATGACTATAAAAAAATTATTGCTCAAATATTTTGGAATATGCAATCCATCATTAATTACAGCCATCTTATTGAACAGAACAATGAAATTCACTTCTGACATCTGACTGAAACTTTGTACTCCTTAACTAGTTTCCCCTCTTTTCAATTGAAACCCTTTCCCAGCCCTGATAATCATCTTTTTATTTTGTAATTTTGTGAGTCCATTCCCTTTTGAGTCAATATATAGATTAGCTAATACTGTGTTTCTCTGACTCTTGCGTTTTCTTCTAAAAATTAATGCTCTCTAGATGAAGTGTTGTTGTCACAAGTGACATAATTTGTGTTTTCAAAGTCCAAAGGCTATTGATTTGTGTAGTTACATGAGAATTTTAGTGCATTTACCCACAGATGAACACGTAAGTTATTTCTCTATCATCACGACTTTGAATAAAGTTTCAATGAACATAGTAATATTGATGCCTCTTCAATGCATAGACATTAATTTTTTGTTTATATTTCCAGCCATAAAAGTATTGATTTATATGACAGTTTTACTTTTATTTTTTTGAAGCTTTCTTACTATTGTCTACAATTACTGTGCTGGTTTATCATCCTATCAAATGTATGAAGTTTCCTTTACTTGAACATCTTCTAGACACTTGTTTTATTTATTTAATAAGGTTTAGATTAAAATATAACCTATCATTTCCTCCCATCCACTTCTTCCCACAACATATTTTCCATCTCCAGTCTCTTCCATCTCCCTCTTAAATTGATAACCTAATTTTCTTTGATTATTACCATCTTGTAATTAGTAACTAGTTAGAGGGCTTGTCCCTGGAAGAGGTTGATTTTCCTCTCCCAAACTTAGCAGTCATTATTTGCCTGTACTTCTTTGTCTAGAGGGTGGGACTCCACCTGTATCAGTATGTCTATTGATATTGATTAGGCAGATATTCTAAAAGACACAGTCTTATAGCTGACTTCCTGAGCATCTGTCACTTAAAATCTTTGTACTGCCTTCTCTGTCATGTTTTCCGAGCCTTGGTACAGTTTAAAAGTATCAAATAGATTAAAAGTGATATTTCATTGTATATTTAATGTAAATTTCTTATTACAGAAAATGTTGAACATTTCCACATGTATCTGATGCCAACTTTATATTCAAAATTCTCAAATCTTACTTTGGCATAAATATGAAACAGAATCTCAGATCCTTATTTCCATCCTTGACCAATATTGAACTCCAGGTATAAAAATTCAAAGTTAAAGTCTATCATGTTAATGTTTCCCTAAGATATTAAAATCAATCAATTTCATACTGAATTTATCAATTCACAGTAACTATCCTTTCTTTATAATTAAGAATCTTTTACTATTTTTGTAGTTTTTATTTTTCTATCAGTCTCTGCTATGAAGAGCAAAATAATCTTTTCACATTCTTGAATCAATTTTGATTAAATATCTTAGTTAGAAGAAAAGTACATTGGTAGGTAAATAACTGTGATAAACCAAACTGGTAGATCTATAACATTGCCAGAGTACATTTAATACAGTCTACACTGCTTTACTTTCTTAAATTTATATTTGCTTAAAATAATTGTAAATTTATATGTGTTTACACTTATTGACATGCCATATGTCCCTGCCAGGTTTGTGTGCTTATCAGTGTACTTTTGTAGCAGTGGAAAATGAATATTATTTTATACAGAATCTTCTGATTTAAACTTTTTAAATTTTTATCTATAGAGCACAATTTCTTTCATCCTATGTCAATGTATGTATAGTTTTCATCAATTTAACAAGTACATGTATGTCATTTGCATTGAAAAATATGTATTTATTAAATATTATACTGAATTTGTACCACCTAAAAACTTTGGATTGGATTTTTCTTTTTTTTTTTTTTTTTTTAGTAAATTTTATTAAATTATAAAAGTTTCCATTTCCACCCCCCCTCCCAACACCCTCCCACTCCCCCTACTCCCCCTCCTCCTCCCTCTTCGTCCCCCAGGGCAGTCAGGGTTTCCTGCCCTGTGGGAAGTTCCAGTTCCTTCCCCCTCCCTCCAGGTCCAGGAAGGTGAGTGTCCAAACAGACTGGATCCCCAAAATCCATTATATGTAGAGGAAACAGGTCCCAGTGTCATAGTCAATGGCTTTTCAGAAAGACTTCGGGTCAGCCACAGTCAGAGAATCCGGCCAAATTCGGAGAGTCTGGTTAGATCACGTCCTCTTTCAGTCCCAGTCCAACTGGCCTTAGTAAACTCTCATCAGATCCGTTCCCTTGTATCAGTGGGTGATGGCATCCCTCGCAGTACTGACTTCGTTTTTCATGTTCTTCCTCCTTCTGCTCCTCATTTGGACCTCGGGGGGCTCAGTCCCGTGCTGCAATGTGGGTTTCCGACTGTATCGCCATCCTTCGTCAGATGCAGGATCTATGGTGATAAGCAAAATATACATCAGTATGGACATGGGCCACGGCCGATTCAGGCACCCACTCCTCTGTCCAGAGAGCAATCTGGGGGATCTCTCTATTACTTTGAAATTTCTAAATTCACTTCCAAGTTTCCTCTGACTTTTCTTATTTTCGAGAAGTGTTAGGAATTAAATTTAACTGTGGACCTTTACAGAATTTAGATATTAAATTATATAAAACTGCAGATATATTAATCTAATTATGCATAATTGTATGCATTTTAAATCCAATTATTTTCCTTTTTGAAAGCAAGTACTCAAAAGTGAAAAATAGTTTCAGAAAAAAAGATTCTTCTGAAAATATTGTAAAACACACATAGGTTCCTCCCACACAATTTAAGGTATTTTATTATAAAGTCCACTTTTCTATATTTTCATATAAAATAAGGAAATAGAATGCAAATTAAAAAGAATATAGTCTACTTTAATTATTACTAGCTAAATATAGTATATATATTTAGTTTTTAAAATTAAATGACAATAGTAACCAATTTTGCATGATTCTATATTCTTTCTGCTAGAAATATTTCAGAAGTCTAATACTTCAATATGTTCCTTGATTCTATATGATGTTATCTTGTAATTGAATTTAAATAAGTTAATATGAATTCTTATTTAGCATATCAAAGCTATAACACCTTTGGAAACTTGCTTCTAGATAAAGTAATCTTCTCCATAATTTCATCATTGTGATAGGAGCACTTATAAGAGGGAAGAAAAACCACATGATGACACAGGAAGTCTGAGAATAACTCAAGAATCAATTTTTATATTTTGTTTTTTTCTATTTGATAAACTGTTTGGTCCTATGACAGCTATGTTAATTTTTTCTAATGATAGATTCTCTAATCACTTTACTACCATCATTTTCATCCCTTCAAGGTCCCATCATCACCACCCATGGCTACATAGCAGAAGATGCTTCCAGCGCATTAACTTTTGTGGGGGAAGCTACATTCAAACCTTGGTATTGTTTAGAGCTAAATTTATTAAAATCCAGTACTTCTTATTCCTGTCACACATCATATACACATCTATTAAAACTCTCCAATCATTCTATCCGGAACATACATTTTACTTTCTCTTTGTGAAGCATTGTATTTTATGTATAGTGGGAAAAACATATACCATGAGTCTTAGGTAATTACTGGATTCCAGTAATACCTATTCCAGATTTTATTGTTTGTGCACATTAGCCATATAAAAAGAACTATTTGAGGATTTATTCAGTTATTTAGAGTTTGCATGATGAGTACTCTGCACAAACTGTCAAAGACAGGTGACTATAGATGCTAACACTTGAACTAAACAATCTATGGGGAGTAGAGTATAAATTTAGAGTTGAGAACAAATGGCCCATCACTCCTAAAATGAGCTCTATATCTGATCAGTATGTATTTAGTGACTTTTGGAAATCAGACAAGCTTGAATTAACCAGGGCTCTCTAAAGAATATAGCTAACGGTGTGCATGGTAGGAGAGAAGAGGTTAGAGTTCTCATACCTCCAGCAAGGAAGCTGGAGAAACACATGTTCTGATGGTATAGTTTGGGTTTGAATGATTTCAAGCATGAGTCCCAGAAAAAGGCAGCGTTAGTTCAAATTCGAACAAAGATTCATGCTTTCAACTGGTTAGATGTCTTACATGGAATTACACCAAAATATTTTACTCACTCTGTTGATGTAAGTGTTAAACTTACACTGACACCCTCAGAGAAACAGCCAAATGAGTGTCTAATCAAATATCTGTGGATTTTTTAACCTAGTCAATTCGCCATAAAATAACAGTCATGCTTACAAAAGCAAGATAGAAAAGGGAAAGTTGCAATAAGAATTATACACATCTAGAGATAAACACCAAACTTAGAAGAGTTAATTTCCTTCTCTAATTTCTTTTTAAAGCCATTTTGCACTGGTGTTGGTAGTTACTTAAAAATCAATTTAACTTCTTCATATTATAATAATTTTTCCCGGAGATACACAACTTATGAACTACAAATCTGAAACTGAAAATCTTACCAATTCAATATTGATTTTAAGGATGTGCTAAGACAAGTTCCCTTTTTTATTATTTTGAGTGTAAACCACAGATCTGGATATACTTCAAAATAAATTGCACAATGATGTTGGTATTCTACTAATGATAAATGTTAGTTTGAGTTAGAAATATTTGCCTTGGCATGAAATAGTCATTCTGAACTAGATGTCAAAGAATTTTGGATACAACTCAACACTGTGGTGATTTTGAGTTAATTTAAAACATGCCCTGCTGCATCCTTTTTAAAAGACTTCTGAACAAAGAAAATAAGCCTTATCACTGCCTGTGAAAGTACAGGGTATGACAGATAAAGAGGTGTTTATATAGGCAAGAGGCCAGAAGATGCATTCATTTTCAAGCTATGGTCAACGACAGAAAAACAACTCTTTCAAGTTAACTCAGAAAAGCAGTCTCTCCATATGTTAGCTTAAGTTAGTTACTCTTCCTACAGCACTTAGTGGGATGTGTGTGTGTGTGTGTGTGTGTGTGTGTGTGTTTTGTAGGGGTGTGGGGGTGTAGTCGTGGCTAATCAACATGATTTTACTATTTTTATATTTTCTATTTTCAAACAGAATGTTTATCCAGAGTCGTTCACATTTTCAAAAGAGCTTTGCATGTAATAACTGCAGATCCGCAGAAGGGTACTAAGGATACGATGCTTTTCCTTAATGAGCTATATTCAAATTTTACATAAGAAGAATCTCAAAATAGATCATAACGAATTCTCCATGACAAAATTCTCCTGAGACAAATTAGCACAGTTTTGGAAGTGGGTTACTGAAAAGTGAGTATGCCAGTGGGCGAGGGCAGGGGGGATGGAGAAATGACTTTAAACAGGTTGCTTTTACTCACATGTCTGTGTTTATGTAGCAGCTATGCACTTTGGCATCAAAGAACCTGGGTTCAGGCGTGAGGGCTGTGAGTTTGCAAATCTAGCAGCTGGAGTGTGTTTGTGGTAGCTGCTTTCCTGTGCTAAGCTGATTTACTTGTTTAAGGTCTGACCTCATCATCCTGTCAGTATGGGTTCCCACCTACACTGTTAGCGGCAGCTTTTTGCTTCAGCTAGGCTGGAAGTATTCACAGTGTATCACAGGCAGAGGGGGAGGGGAGTGAAAGCAAGAAAGACTGCTCTCTCTCTCTCTCTCTCTCTCTCTCTCTCTCAGCACTTGTGCTTTTGTTAGTTCTACACAAGAGGCAGAGAAACAAGATAACAAAGGCTCCATTTCCTTTCTGTTAGAGAAGGCTTTTGTCTTTCCTCCAGCAACAATGTCAGTGTCCGGCAAGAAAGAGTTTGATGTGAAACAGATCCTGAGGCTTCGCTGGAGATGGTTTAGTCATCCTTCTCAAGGATCGCCTAACACTGGAAGCTGCCTTCAGCAGGAAGGATATGAGCATAGAGGGACCCCGGTTCAGGGCAGGTTGAAGAACCACTCACGGGACAGAAATGGACTGAAGAAAGGCAGTAGTCCTGTCCACCACAATATACTGACGCCGGTGCCAGGATCAGCCCCTGCCCATCAAAGAGTCCTTCAGAATTGGCACCAACAGAACGTGATAGTACATCTTCAAGCAAATGAAGGCACTCCTAAAGCGGTTCCAGAGGAGAATTTGCTCAAAGAAGCTTGTGAGAAGCACTCAGGAGATTTGGAGATGATGGGTGATGACAGAATAGAAGATTCTAAATCACGGTAAGAGTTTTTGGTTATGTAAGTGAAAGCTTTAGCCTAGATTAACTTATTCTACAAAACTCCCATTTCGTTCTAAATAGAAATGTTACACTATCTCTGAGTTTGTGAACAGCCAATCAGGGTCTTCAAGAAACCCCCGCCTCTAGTCTCTGAAAGAACAGTGTAATCATGCATATGTTTTGATAATTAATGAGAAGTTATTATTCCTATGGTAGCTTTACTTCTGTTACATTCAGAATTCTCTTTTAGGTTTTAAGAGAAGTTTCTTTAAGTTACTAAGCTCTGTAGATGTTTTCAACAGTTTAGATGTTCCCACAGTGAGAATTGTTTTGACAAGTGCATTAAATAAGAACTCTTTCTGATTTTGTGAATGGGGCAACTTTGAAAAAATAAATACAAGTTCTAACTGCAGAGCAAATCGTTGTTTACTGCTTAGGATACAGTAATAATTTAAAAATTGTGTTTCTTTTAAAGTAAGAATATATAAAATTCCTTGGCATTTGAGAGTCAGTTATTTCCAGTGGCATTGCTTTCATAGCCAGTTTGTAGCACAGAAATAAATTACATTGGCAAGTAATAAAAAGCTGCTTGCATCAGCAGGATCTTAAAATAAGAAATGCCAGGTTTCAAGACATTAAAATGAGATAAGAAAATGAAATACATATTTTGGGGTAGATTTCTTATAAGATTTTAACCTAACTTGCTTTCATCAGTAAGGTCTGAACGGAAGAAATATTTATGCTATCTTCGAGCACTGTCAAGTATAAGTAAGCCTAGTGCATTGCCTGTGTTTTGTATTGCCATTAAAATTTTATATTATTAATTTGGTAAGTCATAATTTAGTTTTCAATTGAAATTAAGTTTTAGAAGTGCTGTAGAATAGAGATTTTGCTTTGATATGTTGAAAAATCACATACTAATGAAGAATGAAACTATACTAACTTCTTTGAAAAACTAAATGTTTGATATTGTGTTCCTATTAAGTACTGGGATATTTTCCTCATCATGTGGGTCTATTTAGTATATTTAGAACATGCAATCTTATTTCCATGAGTTTAAAACAGAATATCAAAAGAAAATTAAGTGTATCATGATAGAAAAAAAATCACATATGCAAAATGACAGCTTTATAAGAACTTGGTCTTAATGAACTGTGAACATGTAAAAATTGTCAAATGGCTTTAAGCACAATATTAGATCACTTGCAATATAGATCTTTTAAAATATCAAGTGTTTCTTTGTGAGCATATGAATTTTTTATTTTCCTGAAAATTAATATAACTACAGAAATATAACTACAATGAATGAGTACAGGATATAGCTCAACTAAAAGACTTTCATAATAGTATGAAAATAGTGTTTTTCAATTAAAGCATTTTCTTGTGAACTACTTCCATACTTCCTAACTGACAAGTTGAAGGTTAAAAGAAATATTTGTCTCTACTATATATAAATTTAAAAGTCCACTGTCATTTTCTAAGAAAACTCTGGGTATATCTCAGAATAAAACTAAAGAGAATAAAAATGAGTGTAATAAATTAGGCGCTAAAAGAAAATGACAGATATTTGTCCAGTTTAAAACAACACCAGATGATTTTATTTGTGATTTTGACATTCCTCATTTGCTAAAGAATTGTTCTTAATTATTAAATTTTCTTTGGAAAGTTACTATTTTCTTAAAATAAACACAGGAAGTATTTATGCATGTGTCAAACTATGAAGGCAGAAGGGAAAACTAATTTGAGGACTTTATTAGATAAAATATTATGTCTCTTATTACCTATTATAAGTTTACATGTTTTGTTCCAAGATAATTCAAAGAAAAGCTCTAGGATTTCTTGGTCCTTTAATTCTCTCTTCTGTAGCAAGATTGCAGAACTGGAAGAAAAGATTGCACTAAATTGACAGCACCCTGCCATATCCTTGATACAATTTCAGATAACATAAAAACAGCAATCAGTATAGAGAAATCATAAATCTAGCATGGGTGAGCTCTCATACCTTAAAAATGAATACTTTTCTAAGACATTCCACTTCCTGTAAATATTATAAAAACTGAATCCATAATGAGATAATTTATTAATTTCCAGTATTACAAAATAAATCAAATTAATTCCCCAAAGAAATTAAAGTCACTATGTCAATTTCTCTTAATATGTTCTTATAATAATTAAAATTCAAATATATACTTACAAACTTGGATCAAAAGTTAGTAGTATATTTAAGAATGTCTGTCACAGGCTTAATCACTGTGAGGATGCATATGTCAATATTCCCCTCATCAGAGTTCTAAATTCTTTTGTCATTTCATTTTTTGATAGTCATCTGCCAACTCTGCATCGTTGCTTTTTTTGCAACTACCTAGTTCAAGAAAAGATTTTCTCTTTTTTGTTTCAACCATAAAGTTCCAATGATAAACACTGTAATGTTAAATCATGCTTGTGCTAAATGACAAGATACTTAGCTATAACCATGATTAATTACTCCTAAATAAGTAATTATATTAGTGTTTAGGTGGAAATCAAAGTGTTAACATTAATCCACATTATACATCAATTATTGAATAAAACGTACATGACTTGTTTATGGTACAAACACACACCCTAATAGAGACCTTCCGGATAAAGTGTCATTTAGTTTAAAGATATCAAAAGGAATGGGGATCATATCACTGGCCTGTTGGGCCTATAAGTTTTTGAAAAACTGACAACTGTAAGAAAAATTAATCTGCATATATTTCTAATTTGGGAGTATGTGCTGAGAATCAAAATTCTGTCTTCACTGAACACTTTCAATTTTTCAAGTAAAATTTGCTTGAAAAATTGTAATTGCCATTGTAAATATCTGTATAGAATAGGAAATGGAAACTGTATTAACAGAAATTTTCAATAAGTAAATCAACAAATACTTAATATCCATTATGTTCAGGAATTCTAGATGTTAGTAGTGAAATGGAATCAAAGGATATAACCCATTTTTATACCATATACATATTATGAATTTATATACAGAGACAAAGTGAAAAAGGGGATAAACAAACAAAATTATAAATTTGAATGGATATAAGTGGTCTTAAAGAAAATTAAAGGGGATAGAGTAAAAAGAATATTCTCCTTCAGAGAGTGACAGATTTTTTGAATCAAAGACAGTTCAACAGAGATTCAAATGCAATGAAATAAGAAGCCAAGCTTATGATTAACAAAAATGAGACAAGCAAAAGGTCACTGTGCTTGTTCTACAAAAGTGTCCTTAACTACTACACATCATCTTTTTTTTCTGTGCAAATCAGTACTACAGGCCCCCACAAAACCAATTGAATCAAGTACAAAACATCCCCAGACTAAATGGTGAACTAAACAAATTCACTTTACACTGTTCATTGTGGTGATTTTATGATCACATTCATGTCCTTTAGACATAGAGGTGAGTTCTCAGCCATCCTGTAACCATGGTGGCATTATGCTATCTAGGGAACTGGATACTCCGCTCCCACACAGTATGCCTCATGCACAGAGACCTATGCCCTTTGTAGGAAGTATGAACATGACATTGCACAAGATTTTTTGCCAAAATATTTATTTAGAGACACATTCAGTATGGGCTTTCATTCTCTGTCCAAACCCATTTGTAATATAGGATCTACTTGGAAAATACACATAAGGAGAAACATGAATTAAAAATGATGAAACTTATTCTAATATTTTTTCTAATACAGTGAAGAGGCAGCTGTATAGTATTTGTAGACAGGCTCTAAGAAAGTAAAACAGTAATTTCAATGACCCTGTGCCTGAAATATGCTGAGTATGTTCAAATACCAGTGCATTTTTTACAAGATTGCACAACAAAAACAGTGAGAGAAGAGAGTTTTGAAAGGTAACATGAAAATAAATACTAAAAATAAGACAATAGTAATGCAAAAATGAGAGGTTCTTAAAAATGTCATTGTTATCTTTATTTCTGGGCATGAAACGTGGTTTAAGAAACCAGTTTTATATGTGCAAGTGAGTGTTAAATCAAAATGTTTAAAATATGTCTTCAGTCCTCATTAGGGTAAGGTTCCTTTTAAATGAACGTAAGTTTCAGAACAGGATGATGTGTATATAAACAATCACCAGTACAACATTGATGGTTACAATACGTGTATACAGGAAACCTGATAATGATAAGTATCTGTGAGAAAAAACTAAATTTACCTTCCATTTGTTAAAAACCCATTTCAACTTATAAATTACACATTTTTATATGTATTAGAAACAAATTTCGTCTTATGTAAGTTACAAGTTGAAAAACTAAAGAATTATTTGAGCACAAATGAAGAAACAAAAAGTACTATTGTTTTTAAAAGTGATAGAAGAAAATGTTTAACATTTTTTATTTTACAATAAATATTATCACTGTTTATTTTGTATGCCTTGTTTAGTGCCTAGACTGAACTGATCAGTCCAATTTTCTCCTCCTATAGGAGCTCTTATTTCCATAATAAATAGTTGTACTCTTGCATTTGTGTTCTCATACAAGCAAAATACAAACATATTTGTTATATTGAATAATATGCTTGGTACATGTTTTAGGAACACAAAAATGCATGAATGTTTTTATTTTGAAAAATCAATGCTAGAATCTATTTGGAGCAGTCACAAGTGTCTCACTGTTTTGTTTATCATCCTCTGGTCACATAAACGTATTCTAAGCAGTTCAAATGATTAAGAATATGTAACTTATAGGTAATTTAAAGTTAAAAATCATGTGGATTTGGTCCACTATGTTATAATTAGCAATGACAACTATTAAAGTAACCATGATCCTAAAGATTCAGAGTTTCTTTCTGTAATAAAACTTTTTGAAAAGCAGCATTTTTGTATATTAAAAATACTTGCAAATTCTCAGCTCATCCATAGTGAATTAAAATGATTTATAGCAAATGATCAGGGTAGTAGCAACTGGTATTGACATGGCATACCTGAATATCACCTTATTTCAATATTACTGGATTCCATGTGTACACACAAACACACACACACACACACTCACACACACACAAGATTTTACATGATTTTTCTTTCTTTCTCATGTTTTCAATGAAAAAAAATCATTTAAAGTTTTTATTCTCATGGATAAACGTATGTTTCTGAAAGTTTTTATTCTGGGTATGATTGTTGCATATCATTATGCAAAAATATTGTGGGTTTCTAAGGAACAAGACCTGCATTATTTAATTCTATACCACATTATTCACTAGAAACTGTTTTCAAATGAAAGAATTAGGAATAAATACAATTATTTTTTATAGAGTAGCTGAGGCTAAATTTTCTTAAATGTTATTTAAAACAAAATATACAGAAGTATATGAGTTCCTGATGTATTTTCCTGAATATAAACCATTTTAGCACATATTTTAAACTTATGAGATAATTACAGACAATTTATAGATGGAATCTTTTGATTAGTTATTAAACAATTTTTACCCATAATGCCTTTTCTGAAAATTAGATTCAATGATCCTAATATTAAATATATTTATGCTTTTTTAACCCATAGTTTCTTTCTGACAATTAAATCCTGTGATCCTTATATTAAATAGATTTTCTAAGTCAACAGCAGTGTACCAAAAAATTATAAGAAGTGAATATTTGCTGCTTCTTAATTTGCTTGTATTCTTCCGTAACCATTAAAATAACGTTGTTGATTAACAATTTCTAATGAATATGTCATATTTTGTTTCAGCAAGATAATATTCTATAAGCAATCCTAGTGTAGGTAACTTCTGCTCTAATAATAACATGGAATATTTTTATCCAGATGAAATTACTCATGGTTAGTATTTAATATGTGCTTATTGTGGGAGTACAGAATTCATAGGATTACAATTTTCCATTAGAGAAAAATCACATTTCTTTTTAATAACTAAGTATACCATGGAGACTAGTGACATAGTGAATGTTCATTGATATTTTCAAGTACAAAATCAACCATAATTTTAAAATGTATTTATATTGCTGTCTACTACTTCATTTTGGGAAGAAAGTATTGATACATATAAATCCATAATCATTATATAAAACTTTTAGTTTCCAATACTAAATACATCATATAGCCATTGAGTATACTTTATTTATAGTCATTCTATTCAATTCATATATTTTCACTAAAGAGAATGCCAAATTCTTAGGCATAGTGGGATGGATAATATTTTCTAATTGTATATTTAAAAACAACTGCTTAAGGCAAATAAACAAGAAGGAATGAATCTATATCAAATTGTTTCTAGACATCTAACTGTAAGGCTGGGAAGAGAATTGCTGACATTTTAAACAAAAAGAAGTGTGTGTTCTAGAAATAGTATAAAGTACACATTTTCTTATGTCTATAAATAGACATGAAACTTTAGACAGCATTATTATTTACATTGAAAGAGAAATTTCAATGATCGTGTTGATGCAACTTCCAGAAATAAATCTTAAATCCTCCCATGATCTTCATTTTATTAACCTGTCCTGTATTGGTCACAGTGTCTTACCCTTTGTTTACCTTCAAAGATTATTGTAAATGTACCTCACACCCTTTGCTCTTCTATTTTTGTTGGATTCTTAGTATCCAAAATTTAGTAGCACTGACAACAATTACATGCTATAGGAATATTTAATGAAAAGCAATTCAAAATGCAGTTCTCTAACAAGGTAAATTTCCAATTAGCATATTTAAAATATCATAATTTTTTAAGTTCCATAATATCTGGGAATAAAAATTTATTGTTTCTGAATCGCAAAGGGTAACATGGCAGGTTTTGAAAATTCTAAGAATATTGTTTTTTCTATTAATTTATATGTTATAATTCTAAATTGTACCATTATTAATGAATAAACTTACTTTTCTTTTATTAATAAAAAGTTTCAAAAACTTTAATAAAATAATCTTAGACTGACTTAGAGACAAAAATTCATGTACTTTTATTCCCTTTGAATGAAGATGAAGCCAATTCTATAAAAATAAGATATGCCATAAGACAATAGATGGCTATATTTCCTATCATAAAATTTAACTATATTATTTAATTACCAAATCTCTAAGTTAATAATTAGCTATCTGAAATCTCAGGCACTTCCTTTTCCAAATTTATTAATCCATTAGCATATAAAGTGACGTTTTAACAAGAATAAGCAAATAATGTTCAAAATAACAGGCCTGGTATGTGAAAATTCATTTCCTTGAAACTAAGATATAACATAAAAACTAAAACATAGTTTGTTAGCTCAAGATTTTCTTTTTCACACCTAAATTGTATTAACAAAAATAATAGTGTAGTGCAAGAAATATGATTAAACACAGGAAGTTGAAAAGAAGTAATTGCACTTTATTAGGTAAAAACTGGAAATTTCTTACCTATATATTTATTTACATAACAGTGGAAGTATTTTTCTGGAGTAAAATTAGCAGAAAAAGCACCAATATTGTAAAACTAAACTTTAAAACTCAACAAGAATATAAAGAAGAAAACACCCTTAGTTAGTCTCTATGTCTGTAAAGATTACAGCAACGATGCCTGAGAAACTGGACAGATAATACACTCACCTTCTCCTTGGAGAAATTCTAGGGTTTATAGTAACAATTTCTCATAGTATTTCTAAAGGAAAATTCTTGACAAATAGTCCATAGTATTACTTAAAGCCTTGTGCCACTTTGATATTTAATGGTCTTATTAAGTTCTACTATAGAATTGTAAATATTTTAAAGATAATGCCTTTAAGAAGTTTACAATGCAATTTGAATGATAAAAAGTAAGGGAGGGGGTATACACTTCCTCCATAAAAGCCTTAAATACCGTTACAATGGCAGCAACTTGTTTTAGGTATCCTGGTGTTTAGTGGAGGACAGTGAAGATGGAAGGAAGTCTAATGATTCACAATACAAACAGGGAAAGGCTCAATTCAAGAATAGAAACAAGTTCAACAATATGGAAAATTCTTATTTGGTTTCCATTTTCTAGCAAGAAAAGGAAAATAACAAAAATGTACTATTATCACCAGGGTTCCATTCAACTCTCTGATGAGCAGTTTGGATGATTTCAAAATAATCCTATATATGCTGAAAATATGTATTCTGCCAATCACATTCTTCAAAGTACTCAAAGATTTTTCCTTGCCTTCCCCTTGTCCTACAACAAATTCTCATAGATATCGTATATTTGAGGATAAGCAATACTCTTGCACAGAATTTTGGTCATTTTATTTCTACTGAGCCGTTCATGATAATCTCACTTTAAAATATCATGGTGTTTCTGAGTTTGAAAAGACTTTTAAAGAACTGTGCAGATATACAAAATAAACCCAAGTATAAAATGATCACAGCTTATTCAAGGGAGAAAAAATCAAACTGTAAACACAATTTTCTAACTGTTGGCTGCTCACCATACTCCTTTCTCAATTTCAGGTTTGACTCTTTCATTCTGAAAGAAATACAAGCCTGAAGTTAGCATTATAGTTGAAATGAGATTAAGTTGCACAGAGGATTTTGTGGAATTAAGTAATTGAAGTAATTGTACCATTATAAAATGGAAAATTATCATGTTAGAGAGATTCACTTTAAGCTACTTCACAAATCTTTAGAGAATGGATATGGCTAAATCACTTTGCTTCACTATTTAGAAAAAATACATAAAGTAGGTAGTCAATTTGTAAGTAGGTATTAGTCTCTATAAATTGTATATTACAAAAGAGGAGCTTTGCAGATTCTGTGGTTTAAAATACAGGAGAGAAGGGTCAACTGTTTGTAATTTCTGCCTCAGTAATATACATAGGAAAGTATTTGGAATGTTTCAACTATTGTTTTCATTTTGATTGCTTTAACTTGGTTTGGATTTAAGACGGTTTTTTTTTATTTTATAAAATGTACTCTTATTATGTTTATACCTACCTTTTTTCTAGTTCCTCCCCATCTCCTCTCTGATCCTGATACACACTCTTTCTGTCCATTATTAGAAGTCAAACATATATCTAAGGAATAAAACTGATATAAAACACAATAAAATAAGATAAAGCAAAAACAAACAAAATAGTACAAAACAAGAATAGCCAAAATAAAACCATATGAGATTCTTATAGACCAGAGACACACATGTGCACACACAAGGGAATATAATTAAAAATATATACAGAAAATACATGTAAGATACATGTGTATATATGTATTTGTGTGTAAGATATACATTCACAAAGAACTACTAAGGTATATTTTTTAAAAGCTCTGAATTAATATTATTAAACAAAGAAAATCCAAAAATTATAATGACTTTGTATTTTTGTTGGTCATCTACTACTAGGCATGGAATCTGTTCCTAGAATTGGTTTATTTCCTGAGTGAGACTCCTTTGGATAAAACTTACTTTTGTTTGAAAGTGGTTATCAATTGGAGATAGCTTCTGGGTTAGGGATAGAGATATGTTTCCACATCTCCTCTCAACTCTACAACCCCATATGAGGCAGTCCCATTTAGTCTCTGTGTATGAACTACAGTTTCTGTGAGTTCACATGTGCATCATCTCTGTTGTGTCTACAAGACCTTGATTCCTTGGCATGCTTTATCCCCTGTAGATCTCATACTTTTTCTGCCTTCTTTTTTGCAGAATTTCCTGAGTTCAGATAGGGATTTGGTGGAGACCTCCCTAATAGGGCTGAGTGTTCCATGATCTCTCACTCTCTGCAAATTTTCTCATTATGAGTCTCCATATTTGTTCTCCTTTGCTGTAGGAGGGAACTTCATTGATGATGACTGAATAATGAACAAATTTATGAGCATAGCACAATGTTATTAAGTGTCATTTTATTGCTATGTTTCTTTATCAAAGCAGCAATATTTGGCATTTCCTAAGTTCCTGGCCCTTCTAGTATCAGATTCATGGCTTCCCAGGGTTATGGATGCCTTACATTTCATGGAATAAGCCTTAAATCAAATAAGATATTTGGTGGCTACTTCCACAGTCTTTTTGCCACTATTGCACCTATGTATACTGCAGGTGGCTTACTCTTGTAGATCATAGGATTTGTAGCTGAATGGAGAGATGGTTCAGCTATTAATGGCTAGGCTCACAACTTTTTAAAATGTTGTTTTGAAGGAAGAATTCTTTTTGTGACAGATTTCTGGAAAACTATAGTAAAATATAAAGAAGTTCTCAATTCCACTACCATATATTATTCATGATATGAATTAATTTCACCATCACTCACTGTCCATTCTATTTTCCTCCTCCAGTTAAGCCTTAAGGGTTAACTACAAGAAAACAAGGCAAGGAGATAATACAGACCCCATGATGCAACTCATATTGTATTCAAATTGTTTTTATTTCTGTACAATTCTACAAAACCCCTTTAATTTTTCTCATATTATAGTCAAGACTATATGTCTTTTAAATAAAAGAAACCACATGAGATGTTTATATTTTTTAAGGAATAGTTGTTATGGCAGTATCTATCACTATTTTTTATTTAATTTATTTTTTTGTTTATAAAAATTTCCACTTCCTTCCCTCCTCCCCATACCCTCCCATTCCCCCCACTCCCTCTCCTTATCTATCACTATTTTTTCATACAATATATTTTAGTCATTTTCTATCCCTTCCTCCAATTCCTCCCAGATCCTCCCTCTTTCTCAATGCTCTAAATTTAAGGTCTTTCTATAGTCAGCACTAAAAAATATCATAAAAGAAAGAGTCAATGAGATCAAAAAAAAGTAAAAATAACAAAATATTCACAACAAACCAAAGTTAAGTCTATTTTTGTGTGGGTCAATGTAGGATAACAACTCCTGGGCATGGGGCCTGCCCTGGATTGTAGTTGATAATACACAGTGACATGCTACTGCAGACAACTTATTTTCCCTTTTCTAGCAGGTATCAACTGCAAATACCTTCATGACTAGTGTGGAAATTTGAATCAACTACCCCCTTTTAGTGTTAGGATTTTGTCTGGCTTGAACCTGTGTAGGTTTTGTGCCTGCTGCCACCGTTTCAGTGAGTTCTTAAGTGCATCAGTCCTGCTGCTTCATGAAGACTCTGTTTCTTTGGATTCATTCACCATATCCATTTCTTACATACTCCCCACCTTCTTTTCTACATAGATCCTTACTGGAACAAGACATCCCATTTATTAGTGTTTACTCTAACTAACTGTTCTTTGAATAATGTCCAGTTGTGGATGTCACTGTTAATTACCATCTATGGCAAGAAGAAGCTTCTCTAAAGAAAGTTGAGTGGCACAGTGATATATGAGTATAGTAATAGTTCAAAAGTTCATTTTTTTTACTAAGTTCTTATATCAGAATAAAAATGTAAGATTTCCTCTAGGACCATTGACTCATTTAGTCTAAGATTCTTGGCATCATTAACAGTCCTTTATTTGGGTTTCATTTCATGGAGTGTCTCTTAAATCCAAGTAAGCAATGGCTATTTACTCCCATAAATTTGTATCATTAATGCACCAGTATATTTGAATGCAGATTGTTGATGCAGGTCACAGAATTCATAGATATGTGCTACTGATGATTATGTTTCTCTTCTGGTAGTATAAAAAGTTATCTTATAGTACCATGAACTCTAGTCAGTAGGCATGAAGCTTCTGAGAACAGCTAAATATTACCATGGATGGTGTAAGTAAGTGTTAATCTTCAGCAACAGGGACATACCATAAGGTTATGAATGCTAATCAATAGCACTGGTGTAGTAAAAGGAACAGCAGGCTGTGTCCCATCCTGCCCGTCTAGCTTAACCCCGAAATAACTACCTGGAAATTGTATTAATTAAATTACTGCCTGGCCCATTAGCTTTAGCCTCTTCTTGGCTAACTCTCACATTTTGATTAACCCATTTCTATTAATGTGTATTGCCACTTGACTGTGACTTACCGGCATGAGTCTAACCAGAGTCCATTTGGGGAAGGAGAATCATGGGGTCTGCCACACATCCCTTCTTTCCAGCATTCTGTTCTGTCTACACTGCCCACCTAAGGGCTGCCCTATCAAAAGGCCAAGGCAGTCTCTTTTTTAACCAATGAAAGCAAACACAAACAGAAGACCCTCCTATACCACACTGGCAATAGCCTATCATGTTTGGGTGATGTATGGAACACTTTTGGCCAAAACCTCAATGATATATAATCCATTTCTGGCATTGTGGATTCTACTTGGCATCAGAAATAGCTAATTGAAACATTGTATAGCCTGTTATGTACTGACTTCATTTAAATCCCTTTCGTTTTAAATATGCAGTTTTAGAAATCTTCAAAAGAAATTTGTTTTAATATGGCATTACAAATGAAGTGTAGTATTGTGTCTTTGCCTATATTCTCTTTTATCCTACCTTCCCTCTCTACTTTCCATTTAAATACCTTATTCTACTTTCCTCTTTACCTCTTTGTAGGGCTATATTCTATTTCTGTTTCTTGAAAGTTCTCCTCTGCCCTGATGGCCTCTTAATAGTTATCTAAACTCTGCGGTTAATGTGCTTGAAACACACATGCATAAAGCTTAAAAGCTAACATCTGCAAATAAGAGAAAAAATGAATATTTTTCTTTTGGGCTTGGGCTACCTCACTCAGAATGGTTGTGTATAGTTCCATCCATTTACCTGTAAATTTCATAATTTCAATTTTCTTAACATATGAATAATATCCCTATGTGTAAATGTACCACATTTTCATTTGCTGTTCATTAGGTGATGGGCATCCAGGGTTTTTCCAATTTCTAGCTGTTATAAATAGAGCAGCAGCAACCATGATTGACCAAATACATCTGTTGCAAGATGTGGAGTCCTTTGATTATATGCACAAAAGTCAAATAACTACTTTGATATTGCTTGGAGGACTGCTCTTTCTTTCTTATCTCATACTTTTCCTTTTATTTTCAACCCTTCCTTTCTATTTTTTTTCTTTTCTGATTGGAATATATAGAAGGAATTGATCTGTGGAAAAGGAAGAGGGATGGTCTGGGTAAAATGGAAGGGGGAACTGCAGTGGGGCTATAATTTATGAGAGAAGAATAAAAGTTAATAAGATAAAGTTAAAAAACAAAACAAAATAAACTAATTTGAAAGTGTGTACCTAAAACAGATGCAACTGTTTTTTTAATTTTTATGGGATTAACAAATACAAAATAAATCAAGAATACAGAAATTTATTCTGTATATTTTGTATAGGCTGTAATAAAAATAAATCCTCATGTGGTAATAATTGGATATTTTAATCATTTTATGTTTAGATTATCTCTATGCTGTTATGTCTATAATTTCCAACTCCTGTGGATTCCCCACATTATATATCACCTACTACATTCTATGAAGAGAAATAAAGATAATATTTTCTTCTAAAGTCAATGTTGCTTTCACTCTTTTCTTTTTCTTCCATTTTTGTTTGTTTGCTTGTGTTTCATTATGTAATCTGGAGGTGCCTTAGTCAAATTTCCTATGTAGATCAGGCTGCCCTGGAACCCACAAAGATCTTCCTGCCTCTGCCTTCTGAGTGTGATTAAAGGCATACACCACCACACCCAGCTCACATGTCTCTAATAATTTCATATATATATATATATATATATATACACATATATATCATAAGTCTGCACGCACACATGCACACACACACACACACACACACACACACACACACACACACACACACCAATTTTTACCCAGAGAATCATGTTGTTTTAATGTCTCTTCTCTATATGGAATATATCTCCTTTGCTAAAACATCAGAGTTTTCTAATTTCTCTATATTCTTATGTGTTTAATATATCTAATGTACAAATTTACATTTCATGGCTGCTTCCAATAATATAAAACCTAATTTCTTGTGTTTTGCAGCTTTCCTCATTACTATGATACTGTTATACACAGTTTTTCACTTCAAAGAATCACAGGTGTCATTATGTTAATCAGATACTGGGAGTGGCTAAAATCTTCATATCTGCCATTATAGATGAAATAAAGATTCTCACTAAGAGGATTATAATTCAGTACTCTCTTGACCTGTTTCCATCAATCAAGTGACATTTCATTACCATTTACTATTTCATTTTGTTTTTCATGATGCAGTTAGACAGCATTGGGGAGAAATAGTGCAAGATAAGATTTGCATGCATTTGGAGAGAAAAGATTGCTATGTATATATTTTTTATTTAATTTCATTAATTTTGCTAGGCAAAATGGAAATAATTCTCAAATTTTGACTCAATATTTGTTAATATATTATTATGTAATATTGACTGCCTAATATTTAATGCCTAACATTTTTAGACATTCTCTACCAGTTCATATGGTTTTATGGCCAGGTCAGAGTAGTAGAAATGCTAAATTTAATTTGATTTGATATTCACTAAATAAATATGATCATTAAAACAGTTTTGCACTTTTATTTTATTTTAACATATAGTCAAATCACTAAATGAGTATTATCTCAATTATGACTACACTTTCTTGGTATCTGTAGTCATTGTACCATTGAAAAATTCTTTTGTACCAAAATTTATCTTGCTTGTTGTTAAATGGACACACATTCATTCCCACCATTCCTGCTCCATTTGCATTTGTTTTCTCAATTCTATAAACCTTTATTAAAATTATTATTGGACTTATATAAAATCATCAAAAAGTCTAGTACAATAGCAATAAGATATTATTAAAAGCAGCCTATATCATTTAAAATTGGATAGGAAGAGTATTTTGCAAGTCCCTTGAGATAATGAGATAGTGCTGTTATTCTTCTCATATAGCAGAATTTATTTCTTGCCCAAGTCAGTTTTTATAACTGACTTACCTTTTATCATGGAGGACAATTATGTTAACAAGAGGACTTAGAATAGAAATTATGTACTCAAGATGAGAAAGAGAAGATGTACATTTCTTTGAATTTTAAATGAACAAATGAAAATGATTTTATTGAATAAAGGAAAACATTTTGACATACAGATACACAGAAATATACATAATTCTAGTAAACTGAACAGATCTTTCTTGTAACTGAAAATTATCTTAGAATATTTTCTAATACATGCAACCTGTACATTGAGATTATATATGTGCAATTTACCAAATATCAACAAGGAATGATCAATGGTGAAGTGGTCTTGACATAAAGCAATTCTAAAATAATATATAATTAATTTTCATAATGATTTGTCAATAAAAACTGAAATTGTTATTTGTTAACTTTAGTTACTTGAATCAATACCTCAGGAGTTCAAGACAATTTCACCATAGTTGAGGCTGAGCTTACTTTTAAATATATATTATTGCTGAGCAGATTCAAGCCAGTTTTTCTCCGAACCTTTGATTTTTAATTTGGCTGCTGGCTCAAAATGTAGAAATTAATGAGTAATTGTTATGGATAACAGACAAAGTGTGACATTGTAGTTAGTTTTTGTTTTGCTGACATCATTTTTGTTTTCGTTGTCTATGTCTGTTCGCAGTCAATTTATTAAAATATTAGTCATTACTGCTTTTATAAAGATACCAGAATGAAAAAGAGAACATTTTGTTCACTTTTCTAATATACTAAACAAATAAGAAATCAGTCAACATAAGCAATGGAATGTATTATTAAATTAAGGAAATCAACTTCTCCAAATGTTTATTATAGCATAAAAGCTACTGCCCTCCAGATGAAATTTGTGTTTATTGCATACTCTATAAAGAAAGGCATGATTGAGTGCCTTTGTAAAGTATCTAATTCCACTTCTGTTATTTAATGCTGTTATGAACTCCAGTGAACTGTTTAATCTCTCTGAGCCTCAATTTCTCTCATCTATGAAATGAAGAGTAGCTACAATTATTTCATATAGCTATGTGAAATATAGGCTGAGGCAATAAATTGAGAAATTTTGGAATATTTTCTTATCCACAAGTCTGCAGTAAACACTAGCATTATCAGTTCAAATATCTGAATAATTTTAGAATGCCACATTTGTATTTTATGAAAATTAAAATAATTAAGGAAATTTAGCTAACATTGCTTTAGAGTGAGGAAAAATGCCTCTGAGTTATTTCTGATTCACTGAATTGTTCTACAGAGTGATAAGTAATTGTTAATTTTATTATACCTTCATTTTTCATTTGGAGAGATTTCTATAATCAGTCTATTATAAACATCATTTTCTAAAATTAATTTTCAGAATAATAATGTTTAAAAGCTAACATTTTTTATTACAAGAAGTTAATGGATAGGAAATTCAACCTGAATACAAGAATAAGTGCTTGGTCTTATGGCAGCTTGATTGCATTGCTTTGCTGATGGCCATGGGAAGCTTGCCTTTTTCTGAGCAAATACAGAGCAGTGGATTGATGGGGATGCAGGAGAGGTAGGGAAAGGAAGTGGGAGAAAAGGAAAGAGGGGAGGCTAAATTTGGGATACAAAATAAAAAAAAATAAATAAAAATTAAAAATATTGAAATAATAAAATTTGGAAAATTCGTTTATAATAGTTTATAAAATGTGTACAAGTTTAAATGCTTCTAAATCAGAAGAAGATCTGTTAAGATATTATTTAAGTTTTACTCTCAAATAAAGACAACCTGAATTTTAGCTCTCAGAAAGGAAGGCATTCAAGAATTGATTATGTTACTTTACTCTTAGCTTCTTGGGGAGGGTAACTGGAACCTTTTGTCCACTGCTGTCACTCTGGCCTACTAACTTGCAGCTACCATGCATATTTGAATCTCCATAAATGTTGGTCAGGCTGGTGCCCAGATAAACAATGCCTGATGGTATCTCTACTACCTGAAACATGATATCCAGCTGATGGCCAGATGCCAAGTGACAAGACCATTGAGGGAGGAGATGCCACCTTCAGTACCTTCTTCAGTGAGCCAGGCACTGGCAGGCATATTCTCAAGCCTTTAATCTCAGCACTCAGGAGGCAGAGGCAGACGAATTTCTGTGAGTTCAAGGCCAACCTGGTCTAGTTCCAGGACAGGCTCTAAAGCTACAGAGAAACCCTGTCTCAAAAAGTATTATAAAATAAAATCTTAATTTGTGCTTCATAAAAAAATGGCTAGCTTGTGTTATTTAGCCCACAAGCTGTAATTTGTCCTCTCCGATTCTAACATGCTATGAGACACAAAATTAATATTGCCTAGAAGAGAAAGCCATGAAAAATGCTCTCAGGTTGACAGACTTCTCTGAAATCCTTAAAGCTTTGAACTTTCTCGAAATTCTCAGTAGATGACTCTTGCTTTCTCTTTTAGAAGAGTTTCGATTTCATACTACATTTTGACTAAGCTTTGAACACTGTGGAAGAAGCTAAAATAAAGCTGACTGCAAGTTGTTTTACACTGATACAAAACAGTAAAAGAGCATGTAGAAAGTACCTCTACACCTGATCTTTGAGTTCAATAGATATTATTAGTATGTATAATAAATGTATTAAAGGTCAAAATAGAAAATACATCTTAAAACTTTGCTTTCTATTTGTTTACATTCTAAAGTAGTACATGTATGCTCTAGTAAGAAACTATAATAATATAGTAAGTTTCAGTAAGTATAATAATATGGTAAATCTTAAATAACAATATATCTCAAAAGTCATAAATAACATGTTTTAAACTAGAGTAGAAAAACAAGCCTGCAAGAACTAAGTTTTTAATCCCAGTATGATATATCTGTGTGTGTGTGTGTCCATGTGTCCATGTGTGTATGTAAATATGTACTTCTCATTTGAAGTATATAATTTATGTACCAACTACTTTCATAAATGACTAGTTCTTTTATGTGCACAGGAAATGCATTTATATAAAAATAAAACCACAGTACTTTATAGGGATATTGCCAACAAACATTTGTCTTCAGGATCCTATCAAAAATTATGTCATTCTTCCTTTAAGACTCTTAATAACATAAAGCTTGGTATGGAGAAAATAACTTAAGGACTAGTAGAAAAACATTTCACAGCCAAAATATTCTGCACTCATATATCGAGCTTATTTTACGAGTTTATTTTTGGAGATTACTTCCTTTCTTTCAAGGCTATCATTGTCTTTTGTTTAGCTGTAAATAGCCATGGTCTTTCTGCTAATATTTTCAATAAGAATATGTTAATTTAAGACAACAAATACACTTTTCCATATGTTATTGGTTCATTGTTTTATTGTGGTAAGTATACTTAAATTTTGGTCTAACAATTTAACAAATTTAAATGCACAGTGCTGTATTAATTATAGAATGTTATTGTGTAGCAGATCTCTAGAATTTATACTTTTTGCATAACTGAAACTTAACCCTTAATCTGCAGCAATTCCAACTTGCCACTACCTATAACTTCCTAACAACTGCTTTTTCCCTCCACGTTTCTATGAGACTGGCCCTTGAGGATATACCATATTAGTTAAATAAGGTAATATTTATCCTGCTGTTGCTACAGAATTCTATCTGGTACAAAAATCTTTCAAATTCATTCACATTATATGTCACTGGATTCTCAGTACTGAATAATAACTATTTCATTGTATGAATATACCATGATTTATCCATTAAATTATCCATTTTAAATTTACATGCTTCCCTATTTGTGAATAATGTTGTAATTAACAGGTGCTTAATATTTGGTGTCAATTTCACAGGGTTTAGAATCTTTCAGTAGAAAAACCTCTGAACATACCTTTGTGGAATTATCTAGATATCTAGTTATCCCCCTTAATCCAACTATTGCTGACCAATGACAGTGGAACTATCCAACGGGGCACAGGAAACCTACCAGCAGCTGCACCCTCAAAGAAAGCTTACTCTACTTCCCTGTGCAGACATCAATTTCCAATAGTTTCTCAGCTGGGGAAGTAGAATTCTGAGTCCCTTTCCTACTTCATGCTGCAATTTTGAACGGCTTAGATATTATGCCAGTATTTTGAAGTCAACTACATCATCTACTATGAGTTCGTGTGTTCATCAGCCATGACACGTTTTTTTCAGCCAGATTAGATCCATTCATCTAGATGTAACACCAAACCTAAAGGAGGGTTTTGTGGTCCTTGGGCTGGAATCTTGAATATTTCTCACTCCCTTGGACATGAGTATATATTAAACGTGAACAGTAAGCTCCTCCTCCTGCCACAGTGACATTTTCCCCAGAATAGATTGTACCAAAAACTATGATCCAAAAATAAACCCTTTCTTAGGTTGATTTTGTTGGGTATTTTGTCAACAGCAACATAAAAATAGCTGATACAAGATTCCAGCCTCTCTTATTTTCACCAATCCCTCATATCTATTACTAGTTTCTAAATAGCCAATTTCAAAAATGTTAAATAACTTTTCACAGTAATTTAGATTTATAATAGTTCTGTGATTAGCTGCATATTACCTTCTGATATACTTACTGGGGATTTTTATATCTTCACTAAAAAATATTTATTCAAGTCACTTACTTTTTCTTGTTGTTTTAGAAGTGAGTGAATAATTTTGCACATTATAAGCAATAATTGAGGGCTTATATATGGTTAACCAACAACAGACTGATAATGAACTGTATAAAGCTTTAAATCACATGTAGTTTTGGAATCAATAATATTAATATTATAAAATCAGAACAAACACTAAAGAAATCACATTCTAAATACATTGTATGCAATATTTTGTATGTTATTATTAATCGTCAAAAATAAAACAAAATAATGTTCAAATTTATTTTGTGATAAAATTGTGAGTTAATTATTTTCCTTTCTTTTAGATTACTTTTATTATTTGAAAACATCAAACATGTTTATAATGTATTTGATCTTGTTAGTCCACCAATATTCCTTCCAGCTCCATGGAACCCACCATTTTTTTTCTGTCTTCCAACTTCTTTGAGCAGACATCAACTGCCAAAAGCTACTTAGCTAAGGGAGAAGATTGCTAAGCCACTTTGATAGTTCAGACTGTAATTTTGAATGGTGTCATATCATGTAGGTATCATGAAATCAGCTACAACTACTGTGAGTTCATGTGTGAATCAGCCATGTCATGTCCTTTTAAACCGAATAGTTACTACTTCTTCCCTAATTCTATTCCTGTCTACTTCAACATGGTGTTGCATCTTCTATTCATTCATTTGCTTTGCCTTTTTGCAAAATTTAAAAACATATATGCCTTTCACCCCTCAGTTTTTAAAATTTCAATTATTAGTTCATACTTCTTTTCTTTTTAGATTTTCTATTGTGGGCTTATTCTGAATTTGGTACCACTCATTTATATAATGCTTAATGTATATAAAACTGAAGGTGCAAATAAACCTAAGAAATAGAGAATCACAAGAATCTCTCATCAACAATACACCATCACTGTTCATCTTCGAAGGAACTCAGGACAAAAACACAAACAGGGAAGGATCCTAGAGACAGAAGCCAATGTAGAGGCAATGGAGAAGTGATTCTTACGGGTTTGTTTCCCCTGGCTTGCACAGCCTGCTTTCTTATGGAACCCAGGACCACCTGCCCAGGGATAGAATCACTCCACAATGGACTGTACAGTACCCCATCAATAACTAATTAAGAAAATGCCTTATTTCTGAAACTTATGAAGGAGTTTTTTTCAGCTGAGTTTCCCTCCATTCTGATAATACTAGTTTGTGTGTCACGCTGGTATAAGACTAACCAACAAACAGCTCTAATTTTTAAAATTTTTCATTCAGTTAATTTGTGTGTTTTTTGGCACACACACACACACACACACACACACACACACACACACACACATATATATATATATATATATATATATATATATATATATATATATAAAATGTGTGTTCTGGTTACCCTAACTCCCTCCCAAACTTGACTCTCTTTTCTTGCTCCTACCACTATTATCTTCCTATCCTCAGCACAAGCCCCTTTCCCAAATTCACAAACTTTTTGTTTTTGAGTGTGTGATCTCTGATTTTAATAATTAATGTACTTATGGCCACTGATTTGGAATTACTACTGAAGTCTGATGAGTAGAACTATATACTAGAGCTTGGTGAGTCCATCAGTTGCCAAACCTGCAGGGAAGGGAAAATGCTTCCTGAGCTTCCCCATGATTCATGATTGATTATTAACCATCACATTCTCAAAGTAGGCTCCATGCAGACAAAGGCCAGTTGTATGATCACATGTGTAATGGAGATGCCATGCCCTAAAGATAGCATCTTATATCTCGTCTACCTCTCTTTTAGCACTTACATCCTTCCTACTCTCTTCTTAAATGTTCTTTGAGCCTCTGATGAGGTGGTACAAATGTCCTGTTTAGGACTGAGTTCTAAGCCCTCATTATTGTACTGCTGTCAATTCTTATATAATACAGAATATATAATAAAAATCACCTCATCTAATTTTTTACATCATTTTGTCTCTTGTTGTTAATTTCTCATGTAATGTCTAAAACATTAAATAAACACAGAATTTCTATTACACTTTTACACAAGGAATTATACTTTTAGTTTTAGTGCTTTGGATGTTTAGACTAGTTTTTTGTCAATTTAAACTTTGAAATTTCATGAATGTGTATTGTACTTAAATTATATCACTCTACCCTTTCTCTCCTCTTCCTGTATCCCTCCCACCCTACCTATAGAATTGATGGAATTTTCTTATTTAATTGCTATCATTTATTATATGTCCATATGTAACTTTAAACAACACTTTCTTAGTTCATTTAATGTTGCTCACAAATATATATAAATACACACACACACACACACACACACACACACACACACACATATATATATATATATGGAGAGAGAGAGAGAGAGAGAGAGAGAGAGAGAGAGAGAGAGAGAGAGAGCTTACTACTTAGGTTTACATAACCTACTAGGTAGTCCATCTGTTAAAAACAATCTCTAAGGGAGGTTCATCACTGAACATAAATTTTTGTAATACAGACATTTCAGCTGTTTCCATACTCTGCTGTTATACGAAACTAGTTTTGTTCTCAAAAAAGTCTTACCCTTCATCATAGAAATGAATGCCAGTATTATTACTTTTTTCATCAATAATATACATTATTAATAATCATGTGCCATCCTGTCCTTCAACTAATTCAAGACCCATTTTCCATTGTTCCCTATTCAAATAGTATTTCTTTATTTTTTCACAACACTAGTCACTGATGAAATTATCTTATATATTTACTTATTTACTAATGTCTCAGTCTCCCTTCATTTCACAGTAAAAGCACCAAAAGAAGTAAAAGCTTGTATGTCCCATTGTTTGGTACATAGAACATGCTTAGTATATATATTTGGTTTTGTATTTTAACAAAATAAAATATAACATGATAAAACAAAACCATCACCTTGAAATTGGTTAGTTGGGGCTGAAGAATCAGCTGTGATTAACAAGTTACCAGAACTACCAAAGCAAAATTTTGCTTTGTTGGAACAATTGATGCTGGCCCACGGGAGCTAAGAAATTAGCAATGATTAAGATACTAGCACCACTGAAGTAAAATCTTCTGAGAAGGTGTTTCCTGAGAGCCTATAGAAACTGTGTTGCAAAGGCGGTCATAATTTGCCTTATGCTAGTAGCCAGACATGATAATGTGTTAAGTGTCACCCAGGTGGTACTGGTCTTGAAGGAATGAGGCTGTCCTGGAGATGGGCTGAGGTTTAGCACTGTTAAGGGCCAGGAAAGAGAACTGGTGGAGTTGTAGCCTCAGCAGCAGTTGAAAACCCAGAACTGAAAGAAGTTGAGGATTGGTAACATGATGAAAACCTATGAGAGCCTATTGATGAAAGTGCAACATAGTCACAGCAAAGGACCCCAGCATTTTGGAGATGCCAGTAACCATGTGATGACCAAATACAAACAGCAACAGCAGTGGAGTGAAGCTAGTCCGAGCCTAGAAGACAAGCTGTGTTTGTTAAAGTGAGCAGAGTTGGTGAAGTGACCCAAGCTCTTTGCAGGTGTCCAGAAGATTAAAAGTGGATCCCAGATATTGGATGGTTGAAATTTTGTTTTGCTTTTAATTGATTGTGACTGTGCCCTGATTTTTTTTCCTCTTGAAGTAAAATAATATATTTTTTTCCACTGGAGCTCACAGTTGAGACAGAGAATTGAATTTAAGAACAAAACACTTTGGATTTTTAAAAGAGATTAGCTGTTTTAATGGAACTTAAATTTTAAGTGTTAAATTTGTAAAGACTGTGGGATTATTGAAGTTATTTAAATCTTAGGAATGAATAAAAAGGAAGGGTGTGACTTAATGGTGATGTGTTTGTGTGTCAAGTTGACAGTGGGTCAGTTGTAGTTGGTGCTATTGTTCATCAAATTGACACAAGCTAGAGTCACCAGAGGAAGCAGCCTCAGCAGAGGAAATGTCTCCTTTTCTCCTTGAGTTCCAGATGTAAGGTATTTTCTCAATTAGTGATTAATGGCAGAGGGCCTACCCCATGGTAGCTGTTGCCATCCATGGGCTGGTGGCTTGGGGTTTTATAAGAAAGCAAACTGAGAAAGCCATGGGAAGCAAGCAAGTAAGCAGGCCCCTTTCATGGCCTCGTATCAGCTCCTGCCTTGGGAATTTTACCGTTTGAGTTTCTTTTTTTTCCCTTTTTTTATTATTTAAAAAAAATAACAATCCAAATATGCACTCCCCCCTCTTCCCAGTCCTCTCCCTCTCCCTTCGTAGATCCTTCCCCCACCACTCCAACCCTGTGGAAAGTCCAAGGCCCTCCCTACTACTTCTAGGTTGAGCGAGGTTTACATCCAAAGAGAATAGGATCCCATGAGGCCAGTATATGAAAGTAGCGACATATCCCAGTGTCACTATCAGTAACTGTGCAAACTGGCCCAGCTGTCAAACCCCTTCAGAGGGTCTTGGTTGTTCCCATGATCATTCATTCCCAGTCCAGTTGGAGTTGGTGAACTCCCATTAGCTCAAGCAAACTGTATCAGTGGATGACCCATTCATGGTCTTGAATTCCTTGCTCATCCTTTCACTATCTCCAATATTCAACTGGATCTTGGGAGTTCAGTCCAGTGCTCCGATGTGGGTCATTGCCTCTGTTCCCCATCTGTTGTTGTGTGAAGGTTCTATGGTGATATTTAAGATAATCATCATTTTGACTACAGGGTAAGGTCAGTTCAGACACCATTTCCTCTATTGCTTAGGGTCTCAGCTGGGTTCATCCCTGGGAGTTCTTGGACATTTTTCTAGAGTCAGGTTACTTGCTAACTCCATAATGACTCCGTCAATCATGATATCTCTTTCCTTGCTCTCATATCTGTCCTTCCTCCATCTCGACCATCCCATTCCTCAAGTTCTCCTCCACCCCTTTCTCTCCCCCTCTACCCCCTGCCCCCCAGTTCCCAATTTTTGTCTGATTCTAATTTTCATAAGGGTCTTATTTATGTTTCTCTTTGGGTTCACCTTATTACTTAGTTTCTCTAGGATCCTGAACTATAGACTGGTTGCCCTTTGTTTATGGCTAGTATTCACTAATAAGTGAGTACATACCATATTCATTTTTTGGGTCTGGGTTACCTCACTCAGGATGATGTTTTCTAATTCCATCCATTTGCATGCAAAATTCAAGATGTCATTGTTTTTTACTGCTAAGTAGTACTCTAATGTGTAGATGTGGCACACATTTATTTTTTTATCCGTTCTTCAGTTGAGGAGCATCTGGGTTGTTTCTAGGTCCTGGCTATTACAAATAATGCTGCTATAAACGTAGTTGAACAAATGATCTTTTAGTATGATTGAGCATCCTTTGGATATATTCCCAAGAGTAGAATTGCTGGACCCTTAGGTAGGTTGATTTCCAGTTCTCTGAGGAACCGCCACACTGATTTCCAAAGTGCTTTCACAAGTTTGCATTCCCAAAAGCAATGGATGAGTGTTCTCCTTGGTCCACAACCTCTCCAGTATAAGCTATCATTAGTCTTTTTGATCTTAGCCATTCTGACAGGTATAAGATGGTATCTCAAGGCTGTCTTGATTTGCATTTCTCTGATACCTAAGGACGAAGAACATGCCCTTAAGTGTCTTTTGGCCATTTGAAATTCTGATGAGAATTCTTTGTTTAGTTCAGTATACCACTTTTTAATTGGGTTATTTAGAATTTTAATGTCTATTTTTTTGAGTTCTTTATATATTTTGGAGATCAGTCCTTTGTCTGATGTGGGATTGGTGAAGATTTTTTTCCCATTCAGTAGGCTAATTTTTGTCTTATTGACTGAATCCTTTGCTTTACAGAAGCTTCTCAGTTTCAGGACGTCTCATTTATTTATTGATGCACTTATTGTCTGTGCTACTGGGGTTATATTTAGGAAGTGGTCTCCTGTGCCCATGCATTGAAGGTTACTTACCACTTTCTCCTCTATCAGGTTCAGTGTGGTTGGATTTATATTGGGAACATTAATTCATTTGGACTTAAATTTTGTGCATGGTGACAGATATGAATCTATTTTAATTCTTCTACAGGTTGACATCCAGTTATGCCAGCACCATTTTTTAAAGATGCTTTCTTTTTTCCATTATATCTTTTTGCTTCTTTGTCAAAAATCTGTCTTGACTTCTTTTCATGATGGACAGCAATATGAAAGTGTAGGTCAAATAAAGCCTTTCCTCCTCAGCTTGCTTTTTGATCATGGTGTTTTGTCACAGCAATGGAAATCCTAACTGAGACACACAACACAATATATTATATCACAATAAACTGGATATGGTTTTATTTTTATAAAACTCTCTAACCTGGGTACTAAGGTTACTATAAGAATTCTGGATTTTGGCTTGAGGATATGGTGCTGTTTGAACATATTGCCAGCATTTTTCTAATGCTATCCTTTAGTTGGTCAATCTTTGAAAGCCAATCATCTATGGGATATTTAATTTTGTACTTAGAAGATTTATAAAATTCAATCTCTGTTATATCATCAAAATGCATTAATCATAAATTTTACAATGTGGTAATTAAAACAAATACATTTTATATCTATAATTTCATTTATTACCTTTATATTTTATTGATGGACACTGAGAAACTTTTATATGAAAATCTTACTGACTTATATGAATCTAGTCAAAGAAATTCTGAGTAAAATCATATTTAGTATTTCAATGCTTCAGCAAAAAAGTCTCTCTTACAATGAATTTGTACACTTAAGATTTTATAAAATTGGGGCTGGAGAGATAGCTCAGCAGTTAAGAGCATTGCCTGCTCTTCCAAAGGTCCTGAGTTCAAATCTCAGCAACCACATGGTGGCTCACAACCATCTGTAATGAGGTCTGGTGCCCTCTTCTGGTCTGCAGGTACACACACAGACAGAATATTGCATACATAATAAGTAAATAAATAAATATTTTTTTAAAAAGATTTTATAAAATTTATGACAACATGATTTTCTTTTGTATTGGTTCATGTCAAGTGCACAATAAACTTTAATGTTCAACTGTAAAAACTAATTTTCTCTGTATACCCAGTAACTGTCTGTTTTATTTGAAATGGTAATTTGTATTTAGGGCTTTCTTTTAAAATTTTCCTTCTGATTGTAATTGCTCTTTCACACATATTTTTAACATTTTCACACAACATACACCCTATGTATTATATTTAGGGATTATATTGCGACAACAGAATTTTTACATAAAAACCAGAACTATCTTTATTTGGGTACATATATGTATATGAGTATTAGTCATTCAAAAAGTAGAAACTCTTGTCTTTCTCTTGTTAAAGAAACTCCTAAGACTAGATACTACAATTCACCCTGTCTTTATAATTATTTTCATGGAATTTTGTTACTGATTTTGTGGATTGAAGAGCTATACTTGTAAACCAATGACCAAATTTCTGTTGATGCCAGAGGAGAGAAAAGGTGGTAGATAATTTGAGACTCTGCATTCTATGTACTTTAGTTCTCAGTAGCTCTTAAAGTAATATGACTCATTGAGAAGTGTTTCCATGCGAGAGCTTTTGAATGCTACTTGCTCTGCTGTGAAATTGAAGTTTATAAAGCATGCTGTGTTTACCAAGAGACAAAAATACTCACTTTAATGTTATTTTTAATAAATAGAAGTACAAATAAAGTTTCAAGCTATTGCTTAAATGTCATTCTTTACTGCTTATAAAAAGAAGAGTTTATTATTTTAGCTAGTGAATCAACTTGTCCTTAATGCCAAACATTAGACATTCTATTCTGTTTTTCTTAATGTTCCTTTATCTTTAATTTTAAAGATAGTCAACATACCGTTCTCAATGGTATCATAAGAAACAACCAACACATATCACACAGAAACAAGAAAAATAGACAATCCAACCAGACAAAAAATATTCCTGACAAAAATATATGAAATTATCTTTTATAAGAAATATTTTTATAAAGAATGTGTATACTGCAGTTTAAGGGTAAATGTAAGACTACTATGAGTAAATAAATTTCACACGATATATAACACTAAAAAAATTGTTTTTAAAGTCCTTAAGTATAGCCAAAATTAGAGGAAGCTTTTGTTTTCCTATTTCCATGATCCCATTTTGTGTAGTGATATAGTGCAAATCAAATTAAGGAACCACTACATTTCTTTTCACCTTGCTGGAGCCACATCTTTCTTGATATTGTTAAATAATTTGGTCATTAGAAAGACTGTTAAAACACAGCATTGTTCTTTGCTCTATTTGATAAATACGTTTTAGTTATTTTATTGTCTGGACAACCTTTGAGTTTTATCAGTTGGGAGAAAAACATTAATCCTGATGCTTAAATTGTCAAAGAGGGGCATGATCATGGGAAATTTTTATTCTTACACTTTCCTTATTTGCTCTTATTTTTTGTATTTTTACTGAAAATAGATTATTTTCTCATACATACATCCTGAGCACAGTTTCCCCTCCATCTATTTCTACCAGCTCCCCCACTTCCCCTATTTCCCAGATAAACTCTCCCTCTATTTCCTCTTCAAAAAAAATTAACTTCCAAAAGATAACAGCCAAACAGGATAAAGCAAGATACAATAAGGCAAGACAAAAGCCCTGGCATGAAGAAGACTGGGCAAGGCAATCTAAAAAGAGAAAAAGATTCCCAAGAACATTCAAAAGAGTGAGTTAGAGATAAATCCATTTCCACTGCTAGTAATTCTACTATTAAGAGTCCCACAAACCTCAGGCTAACAACCAGAGTATACACACAGAGGAGGACCTCTTGCAGATTCAAAGAGGCTCTGTGCTTGCTCCTTCAGTCTCTGTGAGCCTATGTGAGCCCTGCTTAGTTGGTTCAGTGGGCCATGTGTTCTTGGTGCCCTCTATCTACCCTGATCCCCTACAATCTTTCATCCCAATCTTCCCTGGCATTTTCTGATCTTTGAGAGGAGGAATTCATTAGAGATCAATGAATTTATACTCTTTTTTTAAAATATGTACACATTGTAATACAATTCTGTACTCATGCTAGAAACCATATACAAGACTATTAGCTTTAAAATATATGAATTTTGAATCACAGTCTACAAGCCTCAATGAAAACAATATTCAACTACTTTGATATTGATAACAGTTTTTCTGACATACATTACAAAATGCATTGTACTTCACAACTATCCATAACTCCAGTTCTAGGAAATAAAATTTCCTTTCCTGACCCCCATAGACATAGGACATATATGTAGACATATACGTAGCATTTGTTATAGATATACATATATATGTAAAACACTCATGCACATAAGTATAAATTAAAATATTTTATACTATTGTATAAGGTTTCCTTTTAATGATGATTTTTTTAATACTCTTGCTCTCCATGTCTGACTATGGGTCTCTGTAACAGCTCCCATCTGTTGCTAGAGGAAGCCCCTCTGATGATAATTATAACAGAATGTAATTAGAAATGATTTCATTGATTTTTTTGCCAGTTGTGTTTGGTTCTACCCTAGATCTCTGGGATATGCAGTCCTTGTTCCTAGCTATCCAGGCAGTGTAGGGCATGGGATCCCTCTCATGGCATGGATCTCATGTTAGACCAAACATTGATGTTGAAGAAATGGTCTTCCCCAGGGATGAAACCCCTAATTGGTTATCCAATAAAAAGTGATTAGTCCTGTAATCATACACATATGACTAACAATAAATGAATTGAGTAAGTTATATATTATATATTTAAGAATTTATATGTATATGTGACAATAACAATGAAGAATATGTCATTATTTCAAGGCAATGTGAGTAGTAGGAAGGATTGGAGAGAAGAAACATTTTTTTGTTTTTTTTCTCTTTTCATTTTTTATTGATTTTTATTGAGCTCTACATTTTTCTCTGCTTCCCTCCCTGCCTCTCCCCTCCCCCTTCAACCTTCCCCCAAGATTCCCTGCTCCCAATTTATTCCGGAGATCTTGTCTTTTTCTACTTCCTATGTAGATTAGATCTATGTAAGTCTCTTTTAGTGTTCTCATTGTTGTCTAAGTTCTCTGGGATTGTGATTTGTAGGCTGGTTTTCTTTATATTTAAAAACCACCTATGAGTGAGTAAATGTGATAATTGTCATTTTGTATCTGGGTTACCTCACATGAAATAATGTTTTCTAGCTCCATCCATTTTCCTGCAAAATTCAAGATGTCATTATTCTTTTCAATTAGGAATCCTCAAGACCCAGTAATATTACTTTTGGGTCTATATCCAAAGGATGCTCAATCATTCCACAAGGACATGTGCTCAACTATGTTCATAGCAGCTCTGTTTGTCCCAGCCAGAACCTTGAAACAACCTAAATGTCCCTCAACCGAAGAATGGATAAGGAAAATGTGGTACAATTACACAATGGAGTACTACACTGCAGAAATAAATTTAAACTTTTAAAATATCTTACAACAATTTCCCAGAGTTTAATGAAAATTTATTTGAACATACATGGCATATGTATAGAGCAAAATGTTATATTTTAAGAAATTTAACCATTATATAAAAATATATAAGGACTGCATAATTTAAAGATTTAGTGCTATTGAGAGACAATATATTCCTTATTATAAAGGATAAAAGGCATAAACACCTTAAAATAATAATAAATTATAGCAAAACTCTTGAATATTGCAGAATTATAATATATAGAAAATAGCAGAATAAAGGTCCAAAACAATCAAATTCTTAGATTTTAAAGCAGATACTTTTTGTTGCTCTACCCAGGATGTACCATGCACTCCATCTAGGATACTTTCCACATCATTCTCACTGAGTTTGAGAAAAAGTAATAACCTGTTGTTATTTCATATTGTATACTAACTTATGAAGATTTGGAGAACGATACTGCATAGGAAAAAAAAAACATGCTGCATTTGTTTTTCTACAAGTGGGTTACAACACTCAATATAGTATTTTCTAGTCTATTCATTTGCCTGCAAGTTTCATGAGTTAATTTCTTTTACAACTGAGTACTATCCCTATTCCATAATGTATATATACATGGCACATTCATTATCCATTCCTCTGTTGAAGAATATTTAGGGTCTTTATATTTTCTAGCCATTGTGAATAGGTGGCAATGAGCATTGCTGAGCAAGTTTGAAGTTCTTTGGTGATATACCAAGGGCTTGTGTACCTAGAAGATTTTATGTGTGTGTGTGTGTGTTTACATATACATATATATGTGTGTGTATGTGTATATATATATATATATATATATATATATATATATCTTTTGTTCACCTGTTTTCTTCCTTCCTTCCTCCCTCCCTCCCTCTTTCTTTCTTTCTTTCTTTCTTTCTTTCTTTCTTTCTTTCTTTCTTTCTCTCTCTCTCTCTCTCTCTCTCTCTCTCTCTCTCTCTCTCTCTCTTTCTTTCTTTCTTTCTTTCTTTCTCTCTTTCTTTCTTCTCCATACTGATTTCCAGAGCAGCTGCAGCAATTTACCTTCCCATGTGCAGTGAAAGATTGGCCACATCTCCCAGCATGTTTCCAGTTATTTGGTAATCTTTGCCATTCTGAGAAATGAAATCTCAAAATTGCTTTAATTTGAATTCTTTCTTTTTTGAAGTGTTTAGAAAAAGATTGGTTGTAGTTCTTCTTTGAAAGTCTCATATAATTCTACTGTCAATCAATCTGTACCCAAACAGTTTTTATTTGGAATACTTTTTATTATTGTTTATATCTCCTCCGTTTTTATAGATCTGTTTTGGCTATTGGAATTTTCTTGGTTTAACTTTATATTTTCTGTTACATTAGTGTGGATTGTTGTAGATATATAAAAAAACCACACAATTTTGTCCATTTTTCTGGCATATTATGCTTCAAATAATATCTTCAAAAATCATTCATGTTGCAACATGTATCAAGATTTTAATCTTTATAAAGTAAAGATGATTCCATCACATGAATATATTATTTTGTTTACCAGTAGATGTGTACATGTATTGTTTATTATACCTTGTATATTTTGTAAATAATAATCTGTGAACATTTCAATAAATATTACTTTGAACATCTGTTTTTAATTTTTTAAGCCAATCTCTACAATTACAACTGCTTAATTGGCCTGATTAAGGAGTTGACGTGTTTTCCCCAAAAGGTCATATTTTAAAGAACTACACAAAATGTACAAGAGCTCTCATTTCTCTAAATTCTTTTGAATATTTATCCTTTACTTTTGGGGGGATTGTTTTGGTTTCTGATAATAACCCTTATAAAAGACATGTGGTGGTATCTTGTTATGATTTTGCATATCTGTAGGATAAGAGCTTTTGATATGTATAACCTATCAAGTTTGTTAAGAAATTTTATAGAAATAATTTATTTCATCAGGAGTTGTTATTAGACTGTATCAATGTGTTATTTTACTGACTGGCACGTTTTCTTTTCATTATTTTAAAGGGTTTTAAATATTGCCTAACTTTTGACTATTGAATCAACTTTTATGGGATAAATTCCACTTACTCATTTCTTGTATTCTTTTAATATGTTGATATTGGATTTTGGGAATTACATTAATTATTAATTTGTGTTTGTATTCATGAAATAAGTATTTTTATTTTTGTCTTATTTATTCTTTCTGTATTTTTAATATTTTATTTTTTCACATAACATAGAAATACAAGTTTGGTTAGATTTACCTATATACTTAGCTTTATGTTCCTACTCTTCCCCCACATGCTGTTCCCTTATCTCTTTCCCTTGAAATCATTTATGTTCTACTACAAGTATTCTCCTTTTTGTTTCTTTATTGAAAAAAATTAAATTCATTTTACATCCTAATCACAGTTCCCCTTCCATCCCCTCCTTCTGCACCCACATACATCCCTCCTACCCCATGGCCAAAGGGTAAGGCCTCCCATGGTGAGTCAACAAATCTGGTATACCAAGCTGAGGCAGGACTGAGCCCTCTCCGCCCCCCCCATCAAGGCTGATCAAGGCATCGGTATCCTAGGGAATGGGCTTCAAAAAAGGAGCACATGCACCAGGGGTAGATCCTGGTCCCACTGACAGTGGCCCCACAAACAGACCTTGCCACACAACTGTCACCTACATGTAAGCCGAGTTCAGTCCCATGCAGGCTCCCCAGCTGTCGGTCCCGTGTCTTTTAGCTCTCACTTGTTCTGGTCAGCTGTGTCTGTGGGTTTTCCCTTCATGATCTTGGTTATATAATTCCTCCACCCTCCCTTCCACTGAACTCCCTGAGCTCGACAAAGTGTTTGGCTGTGGACTTCTACATCTGCTTCCACCAGATACTTGATAAAGGTCCTAGGATGACAATTAGGGTAGTCACCAATCTGATTACAGGAGAAATCCAGCCAGTTCAGGCACCCTCTCTACTCTTGCTATGAGTCTTACCTGAGGTCATCCTTATGGATCCCTGGGAATTTTCCTGGCTCCAGGTTTCTCCTTAACACCATAATGACCTGTTATACCATGACATCTCTTTCATTACTCTCCCCCTTCATTCCACTCCCAATTTGACCATCCCATTCCCTCATGTTTCCTTTTTACTTTCATATCACATATATTGTTAAACCCTTTGATCTTCCTTTGAAGACTCATTTTATCCATCTTATGGAATATTTTCTAATTTTGGAGACTCTACCCATACTCATTTCTACATGCATGTGCGCGTGTACAAATACACACATACACACACACACACATATTTTAAAAAGTAGTATCCACATATGAGAGGAAATGAACTATTATGAACTATTGGTCTTCCTGGGCCTAGATTGCCTAACTTAAATATAGTATATTCTAGTACCATGTATTACTGAATTTTAGTATCTGGGCTGGCATTCTTACTGCTTCTTGGTCTCAAATTTGAAATAATGGCTCATAAGGATTTCAAAAGTAGTAAGAAAACTATATACAAAGAAAATCAATAGTTCAGATCATAAAGAAATATGCTGTCAAAATTGACAACAATCTACATAAAAGAGGGTAATCATAGGCTACCATTGTTTACTAGTGATTTTCTTTAGTAGAGTTCAAGAGAAAGAGGAGTTTGGTTGCTAAGAGTTATAGTGTAGATGGTTCCCTGTTTTGGATTATGAAACCTTTGACTAATCTATCTGTTTTTCCCCTGATTTTTCAATTTTAATCTTATGTATGCCCAAATATTCATAGACATGGAATGGTAATGAAGAGATTCTAAAAGTTCACTTTTATTATATAGACTCTTATTACACGTATACCCCAGACTGTTTCAGGTCATGTTGCCCCTCTTACCCTTACCTTTATATTCACAGGTATTATGGATGATTGTAAGAGAAATTGCCCAATTTTCATTGTCATAATTGGAGAAAATCATATCCATTGTTCAGAAAGTAGTGTGCCTGAACCTCCATACAGGTGGGGTCCTAGGTTGCCAACAGGTATACACTTAGAAGAGGATGGAAATCTCAGGTTGTCAAGTACATTATTAGAAGTGGTATGTATAAATAACTTAAGCAAAGTGGAATTCCAGGTTCTTTAAAGCTTTTTCTAATGCTTATCTGCCTTACAACTATTTTCTTGAAACCTTCATATTTATCTATGAATAAATAAAATTTCTTGCATAAAATTATCACATGGATAAAATTATCCATTCATCTGTTGCTAGGCCTGTAGTTTGAACCCATTCCCTTGCTATTATAAATACAGTAGCAACAAACATGGATTCACAAGTATCTCTGTGGTAAGATATAAAGTTTTTTGGATATATACCAAGGAGATGGGATATAACTGAGTCATAAGGCAGCCTTATTTTAGGTTATTTTTGTTATTTTATTACTATTATTACTTCCCTAAGCTCAATAGGGTTTATTATCTACCTAGGCATGTGCATTTGACCTGTCTAACGGCACCAAATTTGAATTCTTTCCTGTGGAGGAGACCTCTTATCCAATCAAAAAGTGATCACTACTCACATTTAAGTCATAACACTATGACAATTATCATATTTTCTATTGTAGGGCAGAAGTGTAGTATGTGATATCCAATAATGTGAATGATGAAAATTCTCCCCCAGAAACATATTCTAATATCTGTAGTAACTGCAGCATTTTACTGTCCCACTAGCATTGAATAAATGTTTTATCTTTCCCCTATTTTCAATGACATTTTTGTAATGTGTTTGGTTGTTTTGTTTATTTCTTAGAGACTAGCCATTCTGGCTGGGGTAGAATGGGACTATAAAATAATTTTGATTTTAACTTTGCTGATGGATAAGGATATTGATCACTTTTAGGAATATTTATTGTGTTTCTTCTTTGAAAAACTATCTTTTATTTAGTAGAGTTGATTAGCAGATAGATTTGTTTTTCAAAACTCACTATGAATTCTACATACTAAACTCTTGTTTGAAGTGTAGATTGCAAAGATTATCTCCTATTATTCTGGCTATTCATTCTGTAAGTAGTTTCTTTTTCTGTGCATAAGCTTTTTAATTTCATGCAATCATGGTTGTTAATTATTATGGAATTTCCTGTTTTAGGCCTCTATTCAGAACTTTTTACTTAAATCTATATCCTGAATATTTTTCCACTGCAGTTTTAGTATTTCAGGTTTTGTGCTAAAGATTTTAATTCAGTTTGAATTGATTTTTGCGCAAATTGAGAGATCTCTGTCTAATATTATTCATCTCCTTATAATTATACTGTTTTGGGAACCATTTACTAAATAGATTGTCGGATTTTTTTAAAGGTTTGGAGGAGGATCATTTGTAATCAGATAGTTACAGTGATGAGTATGAGAATAGAGTGATCATAATAGATGACAGGAATGACGATGAATTGCTTACCTGAGTCCCAGCCAGTTGTGACCACTGCTGGTCTCTGGTAGAAAATGTTCCTATTTATCAGCAGCTGACACAAAGCAATGTAGATAGGTTAGAATGGAGGGATAAAAGGTCAGCACAAAAGAATCAAGCTGGGACCCCACTAAGATGTAGAGTCCCCAGGGAATGGAGGTGTAGTGACACAAGGGACTCAACATATTTGAGAAAAAGGATAATAAAAATCACCCACATGAGCAGGTGTACTTACCAGCTTGGTGTGGCAAATGGAGGTCCCTGGTAGAAGGTCTTTTGGATGCTGATGGCTTAATCAAGGTAATGGAAGTAGGTTAGAAGGGAAGCTGAGAGAATTCACAGGAAGGAGCCAGGAGCAACGCTGACTCTGTTCCAAGAGCCAGAATCTCCAGAGAAGGTGAAATGATTTGGTGTGAGTGAGAAGAGAACACAAAATGCGAACCAACCCACTTAGGAGTTTATTAAAGGGGGAAAATGCACAAAGGCCTGGGAAAAACAGTGTAGAGAGAGAGAGAGGGAGAGAGTCTGCCTCTCCCAGTGAGGGACAGAAAGGGCAAAGATGGCATGTCCAGCTTTTAAAGGCTGCCTAGCACATGCGCACATGGGGAAGACATGGCTATGTCACATGCTGATGACAGGCGACCCATGACTTACACATGTGCACAAGGGGTTTGTGTGAGTACGTGACATGCTGATGATGCAGATGATGGGCAACCCGCACATGCATGAAAGGATTTTATTTGAAACATACGTGGAGGTAACCATGCATGTGTGCACGTCGGTCATACAGGACCCTTTGTTCCCAAGGGTCCGACCACATGTGCCTGCCTTTAGGACACGGAAGTGCAGTCTTATGGGTGGCTGAATAATTACATTTCACTCTTTTGTTTATTATAAAAATTTGGGGCGTTTGGGGATCTTAATAGGTGGGAATGGGGCGTCATAAGGTCTTCCATGACTGCTTCACGCTGACTTTGTGGGCGTTGAGGAGTTGGGTTGTTTGACCACATACTGGGGTGGCTGACTACTGCTATATTTTCTGGGCTCTGAGGAACTGGTCGGCTGGCAGCTTGGATCTCGCAAAATGCTAGAAAGAGAAAAATTATGTTTGGAAAAAAAATTAGATCCTAGGGATTAACAGAGGAGAGTCCCAAGATGGAAGATAGAGGGTTTTTTTCCCCCCCAGGGGTTCCCGAGACAAGGAATGACAAGGAAAGAATTAAACAATACTTAAACTGGGCGAGTCTGTTCCATTTAGGTGGGTCCAATTGGCTCCCTGGAGCTTATAAAAAATTGAAAAGAAATAAATTTTGGACATATTAAAAGTTTATGATTATAACAATAGAATGAAAGATGGTGGGAGGGAGGATGAATGAGGAAATTACTGAAAATGATAATTATTATTAGACTCTTTAATGTTTTACCTGAAGTAAGTTCTTTTGCATCCTTGTATTACCTTAACATCCAGGAAACACTGCTGTAGTCAGTAATAAAACCTGTTACGTTAAAGTTTGTTTTGTGAGTTTTTGGAGTTTGGATCTACAAACTCATTGTTTCTTACTGCCTTGGCTTTTGACAGTCCTTGTACCTCCAGCTCTATGTTTAATGATGGTTCCTGTAATAACAGCTGAGTGGTTAACTGGAAATTTAAGCATGATATTGAAAGCATATAGGAGAAAGGAGAGTATATTCAATTTTTGGCACAAGAGAGTTGAGTAAGGATGAAACTTTTATTTTTTTGAAAATGGAGAAAGAGTGGCTGATCCTGATGTCCTCTGGAACTTAAGAGAACATGACCCTGTTTGAGTTACTGTACAGGAGGGGGTATCTTGAGCTGAAAGAATAAAAGTTTTAAGATGCAACAGGTGAATCCAATGAGGAAGTCCCTCGAGCTTGGCTGCTGTGGGAGTTACAAGAACTACTTTAAAGGGGCCCTGCCATTTACAAGAAAAGGTGAGGGATATTGTTCTGGGGGAGAAAATAATACCTGATCCCCTATTTTAATTGGCAACTGGCATGAATTAACACATGGTTGAGTGATTAGTGAAATCCCATAATAGGGAGCATAAATGGGATAATAGTGGAATAAGCAAGAGATCAAGAAGGGGAGAGGATTTTGGTGAGGGGCCGGGGGTTAAAATTGACTGCCCATATATGAGTTCAAAGGGCAGAACAAAATAAAAAGGGGACCTTTGGGGAGAGTCTTAAGCCTTAATAGGGCCAGAAGCAAAAGTTTTACCCAATCAAGGTGATGTTCCTGTGACATTTTGACAAGAACATTTTTTATGGAACCATTAGTTCGTTCTACTTTCCCTGAAGACTGAGGGTGGTATGGGATATGCAAATGCCAAGAGATGTTAAGAGACATGGACAAGTTTTGGGAAATCTGGGAAGTAATCTCTGGGCCATTATCTGACTGAAGAGAGGTTGGGATTCCAAACCGGGGGATGATTTCTCAGAGATGAACATCAGAAACTGGGCCCTCTTATTAGTGGAGGGAAACACTTCAATCCACCCAGACATTGTATTCACCAAGACCAAGAGATATTTATCTATTCTGGCCATGGGCATATGAGTAAATCCAGCTGCCAGTCAGTTCCTGGAAGGGAGCCCCTAGGCTGGTGGGTGGAAAAAGGAAAGCTAAGGTATTTGGTCTTGGGATCTGACTTTTGATAGATTTGACAAGGGGGAGTGATAGCTTTGAAGAACTTTAAGTCCTGAGGAGTAGGTTTGAGGTGAGCCTTAACAAAATGAAACAGAGCTTTGTTATTAGAATGAAAGAGCTGATGTAGTCAGGATAGAATTTTCTGGGTGTCAGGGGGTGTCTGTGAGAATGTGGGCTATGCTGTATGAACCCCCTGAGGTGACTAAGGTAGGTTTGGGCTTTGGAATGCTGTTGTTTTAGCTGCTCAGTCTTCCCAGTTATTTCCCTTGGAAATAATGGAACTGTCAGTCTGATGACACCGACAGTGAATAATTATTATAGCCTTGGGGAGATGGGAGACTTTTAACAGGTCCATAATGTAGCCTGCGTTAGTTATGGATCCTCTTTTTGTTGTAAGAAACTTACGCTCCTTCCAGTTAGCTATGTGGGACAAAGGATATAAAAGGCATATTTGGAGTCTGTGTAAACATTTAAAGATTGTCCTTTTGATAACTGGAAGGCACAGGTAATGGCTATCAACTCAGCCTGTTGGTTAGTGGTATGGGCAGGGAGTACCTGTGCCTCCATTATCTCAGTATCTGATACTATGGTATAGCCTGCTGCCATCTATGTACCAGATATAAGTGACCTAGGACAGTTTGCCCTCCTGCATATGTGAGGGGTGGGGCAATAGATCCTCTAAGATTTCTATGCAGGAGTGAGATGGGGAATCATTAACATTAGGTTGAGACAGGAGATTTGAGATATTAAGGGGTGGGCATCATTGGAAAGTGAGTGTGGCATCTTCTACCAGTGCCACCTGGAGGGAAAGAACTTGGGAAGGGTACCCCAAAGGTTTGTAAGCCTTTGTAAGTTAAGATGTGGAACATATTATGGTGGGTGAAGACAGTGGGGGGTGACCCAAAGGTGAGGGTTTACTTTTTTTTGACTCACGAATAAGAAGCTCAGCAGTCGCTAAAGCATGTATTCAGGGTTCCCAGCCCCAAGTGGTGAGGTCCATCTTCTTTGCCAGGTATGCTACAGGTGCAAAAGAAGATCCCAGTTGATGTCCTAGGACCCCAATGGCATATCCCTCCTTCTCTGCTTCATAGGGAGAAAAGGGATGAGTTAAATCTTGGAGATAAAGAGCTGGGGCCTGGATAAGGGCTTTCTGTAGTCTCTGGAAGGGTTTAGTAACGGGATGGAGAAGAAGCTCATGCAGAGAGCCGAGAGCTGCCTCTTATAAGGGACGGGTGAGGAGAGAGAAAGAGGGGATCCAGAAACGCAGGAAACCAGCTACTCTTGGAACGATAAAACCTCTTCTTTTGTAGAAGGAACTGCAATAGACTGAATTAGTTTTTTTTTTTCTGTCTAGAGTGCCTCTTGGGTTGGGGTTATAGTTAATCCCAAATAAATGACCTGAGGGGTAGACAGTTGAGTCTTAGAAGGTGAGACTCTATAGCCCCTTTGGGACAGGAAATTTAAAATAGCAGAGGTATCAATTTTGCTTATCTCCAATGATGGCCTGCAAAGTAAAATGTTATCCACATACTGTATGAGCTTAGACATAGGGAGAGACAGTGAGAGCAGGTCAGATGCTGAAGCCAGGCCAAACAGGTGTGGGCTGTCCAGGAATTCCTGGGGAAGGACAGTCCAATTGAGCTGTGTGGAGAAGTGAGTGTCAGGGTCAGTCCAGGTGAAAGCAAAGATGTTTTGGGATTGGGGGCTGAGAGGGATTAAAAAAAAATCCTTGAGGTATAGAACTGAGAAGTGGAAGGTTCCTGGAGGAATATTGGATAAAAGTGTGTGAGGATTAGGCACTACAGGATGAAGAGGGACCACTGTGGAGTTAATGAGACAGGAGTCTTGAACCAGATGAGAGGTTCCATTAGGTTTCTTAACAGCAAGTATAAGCTGTTAACAGCAAGGAGTGTTAAAAGGAGAAGAGGTGGGGTGAAGTAGCTTTTTTCATAAAAGGTCAGAGATGATAGGCTTAAGTCCCTTAAAGCTCTAGAGAGAGAGAGAGAGAGAGAGAGAGAGAGAGAGAGAGAGAGAGAGAGAGAGAGAGAGAGAGAGAGTGAGTACTGGGCTTGGTAATGTACTTAGTGGGATCTTGTAATTGAATAACAATGGGGGAACAGTGTTTAGCAATGGAAAGGTTTTGGGTTTCCAAGACTTGGGGGTCTACATGGGAGACTGGTAGAGGAAAAGACACATTAGGGTTGGGAGGTTGGGAGGCTAGGAGAAGTAGGAGTGGAGCTACTGGCAAGTCTGGAGTAAGGTAAATGAGAGGAACAAAGGGAATGGAAGCTCCTACCTCTGCTAAAAATTCTCTTCCCATGAGAGGTACCAGGCAGTTTGGAATGACTAAAAATGAATGAGTGAGATAAATACCCCCTAAACACACAGTTAAGTGGTGGGGTTTGTTCAGGTAGATTAGGTTGTCCACCTATCCCAACAATAGGGAAACTAGAAGGAGAAGTAGGCCCCCAGAATTCTCTCAGTACTGAGTATGTGGCTCTGGTGTCCAAGAGAAAGAAGATGGGCTATCCTGATACCATGATGTCTACAGATGATGGTTGTGGTTGAGTCAAAAGAACCCAGGCAGCCTTACTCATCTATGGCCAGACCTAGAAGGTCAACTTGGGAATTTTCTGGGTCTGATGTCTCCATGCCACTATGTACACGAGGACAATCTACTGCCCAATGACCTTCCCCATGACACCTTGGACAAGGTCTCGTGGGACTAAGATGAGGATTAGGGCATGCTTGGGTCCAGTGACCAGCTTTGCCACATTTAAAACATTGACCTGGTGGTTCTTGATCCCCAGGGGGCAAGGGAGCAGCACGGACAGCATGGATTGGGCAGTCTGTCACCTCAGCCAGTAGGGAGACCATGGTTAACACATGACAGTGATGCAGGCTTTGTCATTTCTTTGTCATTTCTTGCATGGTACACCTTAAAAGCCAACTCTATGACTTCTGCCTGCAGGGTCAAGGGGCCTTTCTCCAAACATCTAAGCTTAGCCCTAATGTCAGAGTTGCACTAATTAAAAAAAGGGTCATGAGTAACTGTCTGCCTTCAGAAGTTTTTGAATCGAAGTTAGTATACTGTAACAGAGCTTTTGTGAGGCGTTCCAAAAATGTGGAATGATTTTCTTTGTATCCTGAATGATCTCTGATAGCTTACTTAGTATAGTTTACCGGCTTGAGGGCAGCCTTACAGAGACCTGCAAGGAGACAAGTCAAAAACCGGTCCCTAGCTAAACTCCCACCCAGAGTATTATAATACCAGGTCTGCTTTTGCTCTGGGACCTCATCTGCTCCAGGAGGGTGGGAGGCAAGAGTTTGGTGAATCTTGTCTGCATGTAGTCTGGCCTGCTCCTAAACTCGCCTGTGCTCTTCAGGAAGTAAGTTATTAGATAGGATCATACAGATGTCATGAAAGGTGAGATTATAAGATTGGGTAAGATTTTGGAATTGTTTTACAAAAATGGTAGAATTAGATGTATAGGAGCCCAGTAGTTTTTCTATATGGGAAAGTTCTGAGAGTGAAAAAGGAACATGTACCCTAATCAATCCATCTACACTGGCCACCTCTCACAACGGGAGAAATGTAGCGGGCTTGGCTTGGTTAGGGTTAGCTTCCATAGCAGCACATGAGCATGTGAGAGAAGAGGTAATGGTGGGTGCAAGAGCAGGGCAGCTGCTGTGGCTGGGCACCGGAAAGGAAGAATAATTCAGTGGGGCTGATGGAGCAGTTGGGGGGGGTTTAGAGAGCTGAAGAGCAAGCAAAAAGAGTTGGCGAGACAGCAGGAGGTATAGGAATAGCATAGAAGTTGGGGCTGCAGGAGGTAAAGAGACAGGCATAGAAGCTGGGGCTGAAGGGACTGGAGAGACATGGGTAGAAGCTGGGGGAATGAGGATAGCTTCCTGCTGAAGTTGAAAAGGCTGAGGTTCCTTAGATGGGTCCAGAGCAGAAGTGGGGGATCTTCAGGTACAGATGACATAGCCAGGAACATGTGAGCAGGTGAACAGTTTGCAATGACAGAGGGCTTAGACTTAGAGCTTAAATAGTAAACAGCTTGGAAACTACTTCAATTTGCCTGTGTGCTGACAATTGTTGGAAAGTTCCTGTAAAATATCAGGATTAAAGGTGCCAGTAGGTGTCCACTTTAGATTACCATCTAAATTGTAAGGAGGTCATTTTTTTTTTTGAACAAAGGTGGACAAGTGTGGGAATCTGCAGGTAGGGCATTAAGGCCTGAGGTTTTAGAGCATCTAAAAGGCACCCCGGGCGGGGGGGGGGGGGAGGCTGGATTGATAGGTTTGCAAGGTTTGGTTCCCATGGTCAAAGTCATGAAAACCCGAAAAAAAGTGACACCGAAGGTTCACACAGTAAGATGTCTCTTGACTGTGGGCAGGATGTGAATCAGCACTAACAATGCAGGGACCCATGGCCAGGTATCCCCTGACCCTGGGTGAGGTGCTGTGACCTGGATGAATCTGGTTGGGGTGACTCAGAAGCCAGAGAGGCCAGAGGCCACTCCAAGTGGACCTTTTACAGTGAGGGAAATAAAGGAAAAGAAATGGGAAAATGAAGAAAGAAGAATCTGTTGAATGCACCGCACAGAATGTGCAGTGCTAGTGCAGGCTGACTGACCCCGTGTCAGTCCAAACATGATTTTAGTTGAGAGAAGCAAACCGCAGATGATTGTCAGTGAAGGGAACAACCGTGGCCTTGAAGACCGTGGTTGGGGGTCGTCCCCCATCTCTAAGAACTCCAAAGGTTTTCCAGGAGCACAATGGTCAATTCCTCGGGTTCAGAGAAACGGTTAAGCTGACTAGAATGGGAAGACTTACCAATCGAAGCCAGTGTTGTTTGGAGAGGTCGTGTTTAGGCATATGGAACATGTGGGTTATTTTCGAGAAGTTCCCTGGTTTTGATTCTGACCCTAGGAGAGGGGCCTGGGGTGGATTCTGACGCTAGGAGAGAGGCCTGGGGCAGAAGAGTCTCAGCACCAATTAAATGATCTGGTGCAAGCAAGAGGTGAACATGTGAGAGGTGAACACGAGACGTGAACAAACCCACTTAGGAGTTTATTAGAGGGAGAAAGTACACACAGGCCTGGGGAAAACAGTGTACAGAGAGAGAAAGGGAAAAAGGGAGAAAGGGAGATAGAGAGAGAGGCTGTCTCTCTGAGTTTGGGACAGAGAGAGCAAAGATGGCGCGTCCAGCTTTTAAAGGCTGCCTAGCTCCTGTGCACTGGGGGAAGACATGGCTACGTCATACGCTGATGATGGACAACCCACGCCTTGCACATGCACACAAGGGGTTTTTATGAGTAGGTCACATGCTGATGATGCAGATGACAGGTGACCCACGCATGCACACATGGGTTTTATTTGAGTCATATGTGGTGGTAAACACACATGCATGCACGTGGGTCACAAGGGACCCTTTGTTCCCAAAACTCTGCCCATATGTGCCGGCCTTTAGTACCCGGAAGTGCAGCCTTATTGGTGGCTGAATAATTACAGAAGGAAGCATTAATATAACTTTCATCACAATTTTATAGGGTAAAATTAATACTTGGAAAGGTAAATTATTTTTGTTCATATAACTTATCTAATATGTAGCTATGATTGCACATAATGTAAACATTTCAACCCCATAGACCATTTTTTCTGATACCTTATGCTCCCCACCCCATGTTACAAACTGTGGGTAGAACATCATAAGGGAAAGAAAGTCTAATGCTATGGTATTAATGATTATATCTGACCTAATGGTATAGTATTTAAAATGAGGGTAAGTGAAAAACTTAAGAATTGTATGAAATTAGTAAGAACAAGTCAGGAAAATGGACTGGCTTTGTTTGTAGTAGTAGCGGTTTGTTTCTTTGTTTCATTACCTTCTCTTCAAATAATAATGAGGCATATATTATATTTTTAGTTTCATACTATAAATTAAGTTACATATGTAATACATTTATATAATATATTAATTATACTTATATTGCATTTTCATCTACACGTCTCCCTATGCACTCATTTCTTATTTCTTAAACTGATCAATAATAGACTTACATCTTTGCTTTGAAATACATGAAACTTGATGATCCAGTAGTGCTACTGCTTAGCTTGTGATACTTACATGAAATATTGTGAGCTTATGTAGGGTTCATCTTTGTAGGACTTTTAGGTTCTAAATATCTTCATGAAAAAATAAAATATGTTCCAAGTATCTCATTAGTCATTATAACTGAATTAAATTCTGAATTAGCTTGTATTTAGAGAAATTATTTTGTTGTTAACCAAATTGGTCAAAAAAAAACTTAGAAAAAATTGTTTCTGATAACAAATTCCAAATATCCATTTGTCTCTATTGAGACTATATTCTACTATTTTAAAAACTACCAGTAATAACTAAAAATTATTAAACAGTAAATCATTAGAGGAGAGAAAATATTAAAATTTGGTGCATTGCCAGCAAAACTCTTGAACCAAAATTAGTGAAAGTAGGAAGGAAGCTAGTTGAGATGTGAGTAAGCATGATCTTTGGGAGGGGCTAAGTAAAGACAGTGACCATTAGAAAAGAAACTAATATTTTTTTTAAGTCCATTTGATGAAGAAATTGTATTTCAAAAACTGGTGCAGCCAATTCATAGAAAACAGAAATCTATTTTAGCTTTAATTTTTATTGTATTTTAAATATTGTTTTCATTGAAATGCAAGCACATGATTTTCTCCTTCCTTTCTACCCTCAAGGCATTCCTGTTCCTCTTTTCAAAAATCCCTCCCATTTTCACCATTCTCAAGTTGACAACCACTTATTGACTATTATTGTTACATTCATAAATGTGTTTAGATATGTTTGTACATTACATATAACTACAAGCTATTGAGTCGATTTTTGTTATTGGTGTGAACATTACTTTTAAGCCTGATCATACTGTTAGAGAATTCATAAGGGACCTCATGCATGGAGTAAGCTGATTCAACTTCCAGTAGTCATTACCTGCTTATAGTTCCTTTACATCTGACAGAGAACTCATATTCAGAATATACAAACTCAAGAATAAAGTGTCAAGAAAACAATTACCACAATTAAACTCAATTAAAAATAGGCTAGGGATCTAGACAAAGAGTTCTTCATAAAATAGATTTTATTTATGTTTGTTTGGTTTTTGGTTTTGCTTGTTTTTAGTTTTTTTGTATTGTAAATAGATTCATTTCTCAGACAATACATCCCAACCACAGTTTCTCTTCTCTCCTAACTCCCTCTCACTTCCCCTCTCCCCCAGAGCCAATCCCCCTTCCATTCCTCTTCAAAGAAGAGGAGACCTCAAAGAGACAACAGCTAGACTGGACAAAACAAAATACAATAAAACAAGAGAAAAATCCTCATATCAAGGCTTGGCAAGGCAAACCAATAGGAGGAAAAGAGTACCAAGATCAGGCAAAAGAGTCAGAGACACATGTGCTGCCACTGATAGGAGTTCATCACTAAGTTAACCGCCATAGCATATGTACAGAGGACCATGCTAGCCTGTTGATTGTGACTTGAGTTTCTGTGAGCCCATGTGAGCCCCTTTTAGTTGATTCTGGTGTGTTATCCTGATGTCCTCCATCCCCTCTGAATCCGATAATCTGTATGCCCCCTGTTCTGCCAGATTCCATAATCTCCAAGGGAAGGAACCCAATGGAGACATGCAGTTTAGACTTTTGCTGCATAATGGCTGGCTGTGGGTCTCTGTACAGGATCCTATCTGTTACCAGAAAGAGCCTCTCTGATAATAAGAAAGTACTCACACTCACTGTTCTAACAATATGTAATTATAAATGACTCATTAGGAATCATTTAACTGTTATTTTCCAGGTTTGTTTGGTTCTATCCTAGGTCTCTGGGCTATGCAATCTCCGGTTCCTGACAGTCAGTGTAAGGCATGGGGTGTGCCTCGAGCTAAATCAAACATTGGTTGACTTCTTCACATGTTCTAGATCACCATTGCCCCGCCACATCTTGAATGCCTAGCGGGTTGTCAAGAGTTTTATGATTAAGATGGTGTCCAAGTTTCTTTTTCCATAGATTGCAGAGTACTTTCTCACACAAAAATGACTAGAATGTAGAGGTGAAATATGACTTGAATCTGTCTATAAAAAAGAATGTCACAACAGTGCTGGTAAATGTGATATATAGACTCACTTTAGGCAAAGATGGACATGTCTTTGATCTATATCTATACATCTATATCTATCTACCTATCTGTCTGAGTATGATTGAAGATATTATTTTGTATTAAGTCTAAACATAATAGTGGTAACTATAAGAATTAAAGAAATAGAACAAATATAGGGTGGTGTTATATTTTGTTGATTGTATTTATATAGAGAGAAATACTAGTTGTAATGTTCTAAATAGAAATACTGTGACTCTTCATTTGAATAGAAGTTTAGGCAGAAATCATAATGACATATTTATTATCATAGAGAAAATTTTAATGTAATTTATTAAAGAATGTTACATATAGAAGTCATGACTAGATTTTTACTAGACTTATATATTATGTATTAGAAGATCATAATGTATGAAAGAATGATATGATAAATCATATTTTTATTTTCACTTAACTTTCAGACTGTATGCTGAGGAACCTGAAGAAATGAATATCAGTTCTGAGGATCACTTCCATTCTCGAAACCATGCAAATCATATTCTCTGTAAAATGGAAAACTATTTGAAAGAGAAAAAATTGTGTGATGTGCTCCTTATTGCTGGACCTCTCAAGATTCCAGCTCACCGGTAAATATTATAATGTAGACAGAACATGCAAAGAATGCAAGTATGAATGAGATGGAAACTGTAGACTTATTGCAAATTATATGGTGGAGAAATCATTTTTACTTTGAAATATTGAAAAATTATTATTATTTGTCCAACATCTAAAAGAGCCATAATTGGAGATTTCATGATGCAAACAAAATACCAAAACCTCTGAAAAGATCAGTCTACTTAATGGCCCTTTTTAACTTTAGTAAAATTTAATTAATTTAATAGCAAATAAAATTTAACAAATTTAATACAAAATATTGTGATATAGTTTATATTTTTTTGAGACAGACTCTTATTATGTATCACAGTCTAGCCTGGAGACTGCTATGCCAGACCAAGCTGACCTAGAACTCAAAGAATCTGCCTGGCTCTGCCTCCCTGGAGTTAATGGCATTTGCAACCATGCATGGCAATTTTGAACATTTTATGGAACAAGCAGACTGACAAGTTTCACAAACTTATTGAAAACATTGTATGATTATTCGTGATGCTGTTGACTGATATAAGTATTGATTTAACTTTTCTCATTCTAGATTGGTTCTCAGTGCTGTGTCTGACTATTTTGCTGCAATGTTTACCAATGATGTGCTTGAAGCAAGACAAGAAGAGGTCAAGATGGAAGGAGTAGATCCAAATGCACTTAATTCTTTGGTGCAGTATGCTTATACAGGTAAGCTCTCATTGAGAATTAACTAACAGTAACTTTACATTGTACATCATGCATTATAGTTATTTGTGTTCTACAAGAATGGAAATATACCATTTAGCAGTTAAACAACATTCTAAAATTGGAAAATTTAAAAAGACAAAATAATGAATTAATCACCATAATGTAAAATATAATGAATGTGCTGTTAAATATTGTTACCATGAAAGTAGAGGGATATTTTAACATAAAATGGAAGATTGTGTCTTATATAGGTTAAAAGTATGGAGTAATTTATCTATATTAATTTTAATTATGTGTATTTGGTGGGGAGGCTATGTGCATCTGATTGTAATTGCCATTGGGGAAAAAAGAGATTATTGGATCATGGAGCTGGAGTAAAGGGCATTTGTAAATTCTTGAACATGAATAATTAATCAAAAAGTTCGAACAGTTATAAATATAGATATAGCATCCATCTGATCACAATAGAGTAAAGACAGAAATCAATAAAATAAACATAGAAACTATACAAACACATGAGCATTTACCATCATATTATTAAATAATTAATGTATCAACACAGACATCAAAAAGGAAATTAAAATATACCTACTTTCAAAGGAAAATGTAAACATAGCATATTAGAACCAGTGGGATAAAATGAAAGCAGCTTAAATAGCAAAAATTTATAACTATAAGTGTTTACATTAAAATATTAGAGACATCTCAAACAACTTAGTGAACAATATAGGCATCACAATGATTTAATTTCATTATTAGTAATCATAAATCAAAAATTAAGATCAGGGCTTACATAAAATAGATAAGAATAACACAGAAGAAAGGATCAATAAAACAAAGAGTTCGGTCTTTTAAAATAAACAAGTTTAATAAGATTAGAAAGGAAAGGGAAAACATCACAGGAGAGACCAATCAAACTCAGAGAATTATTAGAATGTAATTTGAAAATAAATATTTCAATAAATTGAAAAATCTAAAAGAAATGGATAAATTGTAAGCACACATGAATTACTAAAATCAAGTTGAGTTAATGTAAAAAAATACTTTAATAAATCTAAAAAATTAATGAAATTCTCAAAGTCATTTAAAGGCTCCAAAAATATGATTTAAATAGTTCAATCCCAACTGCATTCACCATTGAATTTTACCAGACATTTAAAGAATGACTAATATCAATACTTTTTGTGTAATTCCACAAAATAGAAATAAAAAGAATGTTACCAAACTCATTTTATAAAAAGAGTGCTACACAAATAAATACCAAAACTGAATACACAACAAAAATACAGTTATAGGTCAAACTCCAGGGTGGACATGGATGAAGACAGTCTTGATAATATTTCAAGTTCAACAACACATAAAAATGTCAATTGCCATTATCAAGTTGAAGCAAAGGAAGAATATGAGCATACAAAAATGTGTCTGCAAGTGATATAATAGTTATTGTTAGTCATAATTATAAAGAATGAAAAATCAAAATATCTATAACCTAAAGAAAAATATATATTAGTTAGATAGATAATACAAACTGTTTATAGGCAAGGAAACATGAAGGAAACACTGATAGATTCTCCAATTGGAATGAATTTTTAAATGCCATGCTAGTTGAAGGAAAACTACCATAAAGATTATTTATTATAGGATTCCATAGTTGCAAGAGTATAAGAGAAGTCAGCAGTTTAAAAATATAGGATGTGATTATACTTTCCTTTTTTTAAGATACTAGTGATTCTCCCCTTTTAAGACCCCAGTTTAAAAAATAATGCAATAAATATGTAGATTTACTACACACCTTGGAAAATATTTTATAGTTCCAAATAAATATAACAAATGACAATATATTATATTCTTAATGATTGTGAAATGATTAATATAATATCAAAATGTAAGCTATTAAGTTGATAAGAAAATACTAACTTACAATTCTTTATAATATTCACTATTCGTTTGCTGAACTGATTTTGTTTAATCTTGTCTGACAGCCTTTTTCCTTCTTTATTTGTATGTTCACAAAGATTCTTTTGTATTTCTGTCTTAACCATATTCCTAAAGAAGCTACTGAACAAAAAAGACATAGATGTCCTATAAAGGCCAACAAAAATGTAGCCTAAAATATCTGTGTCTTATTTTATGTGATATATAGTTGTTCTTTACTAATTCAAACCATTTAGGTGTGCTACAACTGAGAGAAGACACCATTGAAAATTTGCTGGCTGCAGCATGTCTCTTACAACTGACTCAAGTCATTGATGTCTGCTGCAATTTCCTCATAAAGCAACTTCATCCTTCAAACTGCCTAGGGATTCGCTCATTTGGAGATGCCCAGGGCTGTGTGGAGCTCCAGAATGTGGCACATAAGTACACCATGGTAAAATCATTCGTTTCAAACTAACTAATTGTAATAATATATACTTTCTCTGATGAAACCGAAAGCCTACAAAAACTTACATAATTTTCAGGTAACTTGTACATAATCAATAATTTAAAATTTTTTTCAGATGAATGATACTCAAAATTTTACTTTAGAAATAAAGTTTTACTAAATCTCTAAACTACAGAGAATTAAAATACTGTTTATTCTAAATTGAACAACTCTGTATTTCTAATTGAATATACAGTATTGAAAACATTACCTGCATAACTTTTTCAATAACTAGCAACATATTTTGTAAAATTGGATAAATTACGGTTTTTATTAAAATTATATATTATTCTATTTTAAAAAGTAAATACAACTCAGTTTATAGATTATTTGTTTAGCATGCACAATGTAGTTGGTATAATTCCCAGGACTTTATAAATTGGGCATGGTGTTTAATATCTGCAGTCTAGCCTGGTTGCTAGAGGTAGGAGCATCAGGAGTTCAAGGTGATTCTCATTTTCATAAAGAATCTCAGATCTGCCAAGAACACATGAGACTGTTTCCAAAAAGGAGCAGAATAAAAGAAAAGTGTAAATGCCAACAGCTCATCGAGATTAGTAACTCAAATGATTTTATTGAATTGGCTTTAAGTGTTAGAAAAACCTTGTAGTTTGGAGAAAACAATTTTCATTTCACTCATTGAACTTTAAAAATTCCTCTTAACTCTACCAAGTTATAATGAATCAAGTGATTATCAGTAGATAATACTTATTTACAATTTGTACAGAGTAAAACCATCTTTATTTATTTAGATAGCAATCAAATGAAATACAGAATATAAAGGGGAAGGGAAAACAGGACATTAGATATAAAACAAAATCTTTACTATGGTTACTAATACGTCTCTGATAAAAAGAAAACTAACTAACCCCTAAAGCAGTAGATTACAAGAGAGGTGGATAACTTTGAAACTTTATTAAAAGATAAATACTTTGAACAAATTAAATTGCTCCTGTCGTTTGAGTTTTTAGAGAAAGGTAATTTCATATTAATGAAAAATAGAGCACTAAGGGTAAAATTATTCAATACAAATAATAGATTGTAGGACAGATTCATACATACCTATATACATGCATACACACATACAGATATATATATATATATACATATATATGTATATGTGTATATGTATATATACACAAACACTTCTCTCAAACTCAACACGTAAAATATGAGTTGTCTATGTTTTGCATAAATTTTATTCTTTTTTCCCTACCCCTACCAGCTCACTGCTTAGAATTTGAAGTTTCAGATATAGTCTTGAAACAATACCAGAATGTGGAGAATCACATAACCACAGATTGATGTTGTACAATGTGTTATTTAGTCATGCTATTTATATTCCTGTGTCCTAAATATGGATACCATATAATCTAAAAGAACAGCAGTTATGTAGTTCAAAGGTTAATCCTACTATAAAAGCCAAACATGAAAACTTCCTGTTAAATTGCTTAAATTCTTGAAGTAAGTATTAATAGTTTCCTGTCTGGTATCTTACTCTTACAGACAAAATGCACTCTGATAAACAACTTGTATTATTTTTGCTGCTCAAAATGAACTTGCCTTCCTCTTTATATTGTGGTATCCAAACTGAGTGTCAAAGCAGGATGTCCATAAAAACGCAATAGAGCTTTGTCCCTTAACGCCCTTTTCAATAATATTCGCATCTATTTAGAATACAATAAAATTAGAAAAAGTACTTCTTATAATGTTTTTATAATTTTTTTTGATAGTATTTGAGTCCAAATAATTACTTTCTAAAAATACTGTTAGGCAAATTAGGTGTTCAGTTATTGGGGCTATGAAATATTATCAAAATATCTCTTACATTTTAAGAGACTGCAGCTTTGCTGGACCTAATAGCCAGTTAATAGTGCACCTTGAAGTCACTGCAGACTTAAAACTGTTCCATGTTATGTACTGCAATTGTCTGCTTAGCTTGATTTTAACAGAAAAAAAAGTGACAACCTTACTTCCTTTGGATTTCCCACATAATTAACTTTCACAGCCTAAGATAATCAATGCATACCTACAATTTGAAATCATATATTTTTTCTTGACACTGATATAGACTATTCTTGTGTACTGTTTGGTGAAAGCAGCAAATACAGAAGTTGAAAAACAACTTTTTGTTTAAAACAGTGGATTTTGGTTGATCAACAATGATGTTTGTTCCTTGAATAAGTCGGGATTAGTTGGAGCCAGTGACTTACTACCTTATAAAATTCTGTTAAAGGTTCCTGTAAGGTATGCCATTCCTTCTCCATGTGATATTTTTATGCAGTTCAATAAATACAAAGCAAATTCTTTATCAGTGACAGATTCAGAGACTCACGTATATAAACACAGAAGGATAGATACATATATAAGAACAGATTCAGAATCATACAACAAACAGAAGAGAATACACAGGGAGCATTAAGTAGAGAATTCAAATCTGGACTCACTCTTGGTTAAATGAATCCAAGGGTAAGTGTTTTTTTTTCTTAATGAGACACCAATGCATTATTGGTGACACATAGAGTTATTCACGAATGGACAAAAATGATAGTTGGGTTGATAGAATTAAAAAAAAAAAAAAACAGCTTGCCTGCCCTGATTTGGGTGGTTTTTATCCTCAGTCAGCTTCAGATGCATACTGCAAGTTAACACATAAAAGTCTCTATATCAGTCATATAAATAATCAGAATATAAGAAACAAAATATTTAATTTATAAATACTGCATGAAGTTAAGTACAAATCATAAATGGTTAACAAAAACATAAAGGAAAATTTTGCTGGAAGTTGCGTAAACAAAAAGGCATTAGGTTCAAAATACATTCAAAATAAAACCATTTAAAATGCTTACTTGTCTACAGTATGAAGTTCCACAGTGGCATCCACAGATGTTTGAAGATAATATATATACTTCTGTTTACAATAGTCTATATTGTTCATCATTTTTCAATACTCATTTGAAGCAATGACTCTGAAATGATAGCAATTGGACCACAAAGTAAATATATGCTTGTGTATTACATATCACATCAACATATCTTATGTCAACATATCTTATATCATATATATTACATTATAACATATCTTATGTTAACATAGCTTATGTTAACATAGCTTATATCAACATATCTTATTTAACTATCTTACTTTAACTCTCAATAGAGACATTTTAAATAAACTTCTCTATGATTAAATTTGGCATTGAGTAAGTTTTACACTCAGAAATACTCTCTCTTGTTTTTATTTAAGGAATAAATACAGTTTCAGAATTAACATCTGATGACCATGACAGTTAACCATACATTTAATTTTTTATTTTTTAAAATTTCATTTTACATTTCAACGACAGTTTTCTCTCTCTCCCTCCTCTCACCTCCCTTGTTTCATCCTCACCTCCTCCCAAAGGGCAAGACCTCCCATGGGGAGTCAACAAAATCTGGCACATAAAGTTGATGGAGGACCAAGACCCACCCTGTGTTAAGGCTTCATATGGCATGCCATCATAGGGAATGGGCTCTAACAAGCTAGCTCATGAACCAAGAATAGATAGATCCTAGTTCTACTGCCAGGGGCCCCTCAAATAAACCAATCTGCACAGCTATCTTCTATATGCAGAAGGCCTAGTTGAGTTCTAAAGTGTCTCCACAGTCATTGGTCTAGAGTTCATGAGTTCTCATGAGCTTGGTTCAGTTGTCTCTATAGATTTCCCCTTCATGATCTTAACCTCTTTTGCTCAAATATCCCCTCCTCCCTCTTTTCAACTGGATCCCTGGAGCTTGGCCTGGTGTTTGGTTAATTTTTGTAACAGTTCATTTTTTCTTAACATTTCTATAAATATTCTGTCCCCTACAAAAGATAGTTGTATAGTTGAGCAAAATAAAGTAAGCATGATTTCAGTTATTAATGTTAGAGTTCAGAATTTTGAATTCATATAGGAGATCAAACAATGTGTACTGCACATCTGTCATTAGAGTATATCCATCTCGTCATAAGATCCCATAGTGATTACTTACCACTTGCATAATTATTCATTACTGTATGAAACAACATTACAATAATATTTTATAAATGGGAGGAATGTTAGCCAGAGTGGTATGTGACAGGAAGAACATCAGTTTTGTCTCAACTGATTGCCTTAGTCACAAAAGGGTTCATTGTCTAAATAGGCATGCTGATTTAGGAATTTAAGCCATCAGCATTTCAACATGGAATTATCAGCCTTCTTTTTTACTTTATGCAAAATTTTGATACATATTATCCTTTGCTAATGATTAAACTAAAAGTATAAGTAATGTAATTATTTGATTTAGTTAAAACTTCAATTATTTACAATCTGTTTTAAGATTATAATAGCTTATTATACTTAAAAAAGATTGAAGCATTCAATTATATAAATATTTGAAATAACCAATATATTTAATATGTATTTAAGAACTAGAAATTATGGGTATGCTTTAATGAAAAATTGAAACATAGCTGCTTGTACTTTGATATTAGATTAAATATATATGGCAATTGCAAATGGAAACTTGAAATTACATACAGTAAAATGTGTGTTCTGATCTTTATGGAAGTTAACTAAATAAAATACATTACATTTTTATTTTATTAAACAGATTCTCAAAGATGTTGTATTTTTTTGTAGGAACATTTCATTGATATAGTAAAGAATCAAGAATTCCTTCTGCTTCCAGCTAATGAAATATCAAAACTTCTGTGTAGTGATGATATTAATGTGCCTGATGAAGAAACAATTTTCCATGCTCTTATGCAGTGGGTAGGTCATGATGTTCAGAGTAGGCAACGAGATCTGGCGAAGCTGCTTTCTTATATCAGACTGCCATTACTTTCACCACAGGTATGAAAATTTATTAAGCTAATATAAATTGGATTTCTAAATTACCGCTAGGCATCAGACCAGTCATTATCCATCCAGATTTACAAAGAATATCTAATAATGTGTATACGGGATTCACATCATAGAACAACATACTCTTTAATTGAAATTATTAATAATGGAGAAAAAGAATCATAGCTGAAAAAACATACAGATAATCCTAAACATCATAATATAAATCAGTTTCAGTTTCCTCCTTTGTCAGATAGCATTATAACAAACAAGGAAAATGATTGGGGCTCATTTCTTGATTCCATTCACCTTATAAGCAAAGTGACTAGTAATCAGGAGAGCAGCTTCAAGTAAGGGGCTTTAGGAGGAGTTAGATACAATATATTACCTACAAACATGGGCAAGTGTTTCCTGTAATTGTAATCAAGATCCTGTCCTTTCAGGTGCACTCATTATAATGGTATTCTCATTATGTATACTGAACTAAAGGATTACAGAAAAGACGATTCTAAAAATAAATGTCCTTAGTTAAGACCTAAGATTGGCTCATATGTTGTTCGGGGTTTTTGTTTGCATTCTTTTGTGTTTTTTTTGGGGGGGGGGCAGGGGGTTCTTTTTGTTTGTTTGTTTGTTTGATTGATTGATGATTGATTTTGTTTTTTTGAGATAGAGTCTCCTTGTAGATTTGGAGCCTGTCCCGGAACTATCTTTTGTAGACCAGGCTGACCTCGAACTCATAGAGATCTGCCTTCTCTGCTTCTTGAGTGCTAGGATTAAAGTTGTGCACCATGACTGCCCAGCATGTTGTTCAGTTGTTGGTTTTTTTTTTTCGTTAGACTTGTTTATTCAAGTATCCAAAAACACTCTTTCCACTTCCTCCCCTCCTCCCAATACCCTCCTGCTACCCCTACTCCCTCTCCTCCTCCCTCACCATTCCCAAGAGCAGTCAGGGTTTCCTGTCCCGTGGGGAATACAAGTTCCTCCCCCCTCCCTCCAGGTTCAGGAAGGTGAGCATCCAAACAGGCCAGGATCCCAAAAAGCCAGTCTGTGCAGACTAAACAAGACCCAGTGACATTGTCAATGGCTTCTCAGTCTTCATTTGGACCTTGGGGACTCAGTCAGCCCCCATGTCAGCCACATTCAGAGAATCCGGTTTGATCACATGCTTGTTCAGTCCCAGTCCAGCTGGCCTTGGTGAGCTCTCATTCAATCAGTCTCCTTGTTTCAGTGAGTGAACGCACCCTTTGAGGTCCTGACTTCCAGTGCTCAAATGTGGGTCTCTGTCTCTATCTCCATCCATCATCGGATGAAGGCCCCCTCTGATTTTGCTTTCCTTGCTCACGATCTCCCTCCCTCTGTTTCTCATTTGCTCCTAGGAAGTTAAGTCCAGTGTTCCAATATGTGTCTCTGTCTCTATCTCCCTCCATCACCATATGAAGGTTTTGTGGTGACATGCAAAATATTCATCAGTATGGATATGGGCCAAGGCCAGTTCAGGCACCCTCTCCTCTGCTGCCCAGAGTACAATCTGGGGACCTCTCCTTGGGCCTGGGAACCCCTCCAGAATCAAGTCTCTTGCAAACCCCAAAATGGCTCCCTTAGTTGAGATATAAACTTTCCTGCTCCCATAACCATCCTTCCTCCCCCCCCATTTCCCCAAGCCATCCCCAATCCTCCCCCTCTCCCCTCTCCCTAACAATCTGCCCTTACTTCCACCCTCCCACCCCCCATGTACACAAGTTTGCCTGGCAATCTTGCCTACTTCTAATATCCAGGAGGATAACTATATGATTTTCTTCAGGTTCACCTTCTTATTTAGCTTCTCTAGGATCACAAATTATAGACTCAAAGACCTTTAACTATGGCTAGAAAGCACTTATGAGTGAGTACATACCATATTCCTCTTTTTGGGTCTGGGTTACCTCACTCAGTAAAGCATTTTCTATTTCCATCCATTTGCATGCAAAATTCAAGATGTCATTTTTTTTTACCGCACAGTAAAACTCTAATGTGTATATGTTCCACACCTTTTTTTAACCATTCTTCTATTGAGGGGCACCTAGGTTGTTTCCATGTTCTGGCTATTACAAATAGTGCAGCTATGAACATAGTTGAACAAATACTTTTGTAGTATGATAGGGCATCTCTTGGGTATATTCCCAAGAGTGGAATTGCTGGGTCCTGAGGGAGGTTGACTCCCAGTTTCCTGAGAAACCGCCACACTAATTTCCACAGTGGCTGCACAAGTTTGCATTCCCACCAATAATGGATGAGTGTTCGCCTCACTCCACATCCTCTCCAGCATAGGCTATCATTGGTGTTTTTGAGTTTAGCTATTCTGACAGGTATAAGATGGTATCTCAAAGTGGTTTTGATTTGCATTTCCCTGATCACTAAGGAGGTTGAGCATTTCCTTAAGTGTCTTCTGGCCATTCGAAGTTCATCTGTTGTGAATTCTCTGTTCAGTTCAGTTCCCCATTTTTTAATTGGGTTAATTAGAGTTTTAGTGTCTAGTTTCTTGAGTTCTTTGTATATTTTGGAAATCAGTCCTTTATCTGATGAGGGGTTGGTGAAGATCTTCTCCCAGTCGGAAGGTAGCCTTTTTGTCTTACTGACAGTGTCCTTTGCTTTACAGAAGCTCAGTTTCAGTTGGTCCCATTTATTCATTGTTTCTCTTATTGTTTGCGCTACTGGGGTTCTACTTAGGAAGTGGCCTCCTGTGGCTATATCTTGTAGACTACTTCCCACTTTCTCTTCTATCAGGTTCAAAGTGGACAGATTAATGTTGATGTCTTTAATCCATTTGGACTTGAGTTTTGTGCATGGTGATAGATATGGATCTACTTTCATTCTTCTACAGGTTGACTTCCAGTTATGCCAGCACCATTTGTTAAAGATGCTTTCCTTCTTCCATTGTATACCTTTAGCTTCCTTGTCGAAAATTAGGTGTTCATAGGTTTGTGGGTTAATATCTGGGTCTTCTATTTGATTCCATAGGTCTACTTCTCTGTTCTTATGCCAATACCAAGCTGTTTTCAATACTGTAGCTTTATAATAGAGTTTGAAGTGAGGGATGGTAATGCCTCCAGAAGTTCCTTTATTGTATAAGTTTGTTTTGGCTATCCTGGGTTTTTTGTTTTGCCATATAAACTTGATTATTGTTCTCTCAAGGTCTGTGAAGAAGTTTGATGGGATTTTGATGGGGATTGCATTGAATCTATAGATTGCTTTTGGTAGAATTGCCGTTTTTACTATGTTGATTCTCCTAATCCAAGAGCAGGGGAGATCTTTTCATTTTCTGGTGTCCTCCTCAATTTCTTTCTTCAAAGACTTAAAGTTCTTGTCAAATAGGTCTTTCACTTCCTTGGTTAGAGTCATCCCAAGATATTTTATGCTATTTGTGGCTATCGTAAAAGGTGATGTTTCTCTGATTTCCCTCTCTGCTTCTTTATCCTTTGTTTATAGGAGGGCAACTGATTTTTTGGAGTTGATCTTTTATCCTGCCATATTTCTAAAGGTGTTTATCAGCTGTAGGAGTTCTTTGGTAGAGTTTTTGGGGTCGCTTATGTACACTAACATATCGTCAGCAAATAACGAATGTTTAACTTCATCCTTTCCAATTCGAATCCCCTTGATATCCTTATGTTGTCTTATTGCTATTGCTAGAACTTCAAGCACTATATTGAAGAGGTATGGAGAGAGTGGACAGCCTTGTCGTGTTCCTGATTTTAGCGGAAAGGCTTTGAGTTTCTCTCCATTCAATTTGATGTTAGCTGTCGTCTTGCTGTATATTGCTTTTATTATATTTAGGTATGATCCTTGTATCCCCAGTCTCTCCAACACCTTTATCATAAAGGGGTGTTGAATTTTGTCAAATGCTTTTTCAGCATCCAATGAAATGATCATATGGTTTTTTTTCTTTCAGTTTATTTATATGATGGATTACATTGATAGATTTGTGTATGTTGAACCAGCCCTGCATCTCTGGGATGAAGCCTACTTGATCATAATGGATAATTTTTCTAATGTGTTCTTGGATTCGGTTTGCCAGTATTTTATTTAGAATTTTCGTGTCAATGTTCATGAGTGAGATTGGCCTGTAATTCTCTTTCTTGGTTGTGTCTTTTTTCAGTTTTAACATGAATTTTTCCTCAAATGCAGTGCAAGTGTATTATTGCAACATTTGTGTTAATAACAATTTATCATTTGTAAACTGATCTTACAGTGTGATTCATACAATATAGAAAAGCACATTCCTCACATGAGTTTCACATTTATTGAGTCTCGCTAAAGTGCCCCAAAGCACTTACTGTAGAAAGAAAAGAGGTCTTGTAAAATTAATACAAAATTCATATCTTTTATAACATATTTCCTAATTAAATGTTAATATTGACAAATAAATGTTAATGCATTGATAATTTCTCTCTTAATTTTCATCTGTTACTTATTTGTATGTGATTGCATAAGCCATTATTATCAAACCAAACAATAGGACAAATGTATTTTCTAAGATGACTGTTATTCCCATTCAAATAAAGTGAAAAATGCTTGCTTGACATTATTTTTTATTTTTAAATTTATATACAATGCAAATAAGGTTTCCCTAATGACATTTCATTTATATGCATCTATTACAGTTTGTTGATATACAGCTTACTGTTACATCCCATGTCCTCCTTTTGCCTTCCTTTTATTCTCTTACAAATAAGCATGTCATGAAAGTAGAAGAAACACACACACACCAGAACACACACATATAACTATGATTAGATTATGTGCATGCATTGGAAAGGTGTTATTTGTGTTTCTGAATAGCTTATTTTGCTTAGAATATTCTTTAGTCCACTTGCTTAGCTTGCAGATAATATTGTCTAGTTCCTCTTTATGAAGCACTATTTTATTTCATACAGTCATATGTTGGTAGGCATCTATATTTATTGCATATCATAGATTTTTGAATAGTGTTGAAATAATCATGGCTGCACAGGTAACTATCTACATAGGATGCTGAATTATATTTCTTTGGAAATATTCCTCAGATTATGTAGCTAGATTATATAGTAGCTCTATTCTAGATTTTTGAGGAAACTTCTTGCTAGTTTCTTTTTACCACATTACTTTTGAGACAGCAGTGTTTAAGGATTTCTTTCTCCTTATATCATGCCAATATGTTACCCATTGAAGATTTTAAATTTTTGAGTTTTATATCTTTTTAAAATTTTTCTCTTAGAGGTATGTATTAATAGAGAATTTCAATGCATTCTTATTTTGTGTTATCCTGTTGGCTAAGGATGTTGAAACTTGTTTACATAAGCTAAATGGCCATTTGTGTTTTTTAATTTGAGGATTATCTGTTTTTTCAATTCATTTGTCCTTTTATTGATTGAATAAATTTGTAGTAGGAGGCCACTTGTTGTTTCCTGGCCACGCAGACTCTTGAAATAATCATAGAGAAACCATATTATTTGCAATACTGTGTGACCAATACCTTAAGCATATTTCTGGCTAACTCATATCTTAAATTAACCCATTTCCACTAATTTGTGTACTGTCAAAAGGCTGTGGCTTACCAGGTAATATTCCAGCATCTGTCTTGGCTGGGAAACATGGTTTCTCACTGATTCCACCTTCTTTCTCCCAGCATTCAGTTTAGTTTTCCCTGCCTAGCTAAGTTCTGCCTTGCACAGGCATAAGACAGTTTCTTTATTCATTAACCAATAAAAGCAACATATATACAGGACTTCCTACATCCGTATTTAATATTTAAATTTCAGAGTTTACTGTTGATTCTAGATATTAACCCTTTCTAAAATCACATTTATTTTTATTGTTTTAATTTCATTTTAAATTCCCACCACAGTTTTCCTACCCCCTTGCCTACCAACTGCCCAATTCCCATTCAATTTACGCAGTGGGTATGGGGACTACAATGGGGAATCAACAAAGTATGGCACATTAAGGTGGAACAGGACAAAGTCCCTCCCCCCTGTATTAAGGATGAGCATGCGGTTCCATTATCGAGAAGGGGCTCTAACAAGCTAGCTCATGCACCAGGGAGAGATTCTGTTCCTACTGCCAAGAGCCTTTCAGATACTACAATCTTCATCACTATCTCCCATATACTTGGAGGGCATAGTTTGGTCCCATGGAGGCTACACATCTGTAAGTATAGAGTTCATAAATTTCCACAAGCTTGAATCAGCTGTCTGTAGATTTCTCCATCATGATCTTGCTCATATATTCCCTCCTCCCTCTCTTTGATTGGATTTCTGGAGTTCACCATGATGCTTGGTTGTGGATCTCTGCATATGTTTCCACTGGTTACTGGATGAAAGCTCTATGATAATACTTGGGTTATTCACCAATATAATTACAGGGTCAGGTCAGATTGATCACACGCTGCTCTACTACTTCTTGCAGTCTTAACTTGGGTCATCCTTGCAGATTCTTGGGACTTTCCTAGCAGGAGGCCTCTCCTTAACTCCATAGTGACTCTCTATAAAGATATCTCTTTCATTGCTCTCCCACTCCATCCCTCTTCCCACTTGAGCATCCTGTTCCCTCATATTTTCATCTCTCATCTTTTTCTTTACCACACCCTTGCCCCCAGTTTAGCCAGGAGATCTCATTTAATCCCTCTTCCCAGGGCAATCCATGTGCCCCTCTTAGTGTCTTCCTTGTTACCTAGCTTCTCTGGCACTGTGGATTGTAGTCAGGTTATTCTTTGCTATACATCTAATATGCTAATATCCACTTATGAGTGAGTATATACTGTGTTTGACTTTCTGAGTCTGGGTTACCTCACTCAGGATTTCTTTTTCTAGTTCTATTCATTTGCCTGCAAATTTCACAATGTCACTTTTTTTTGCAGTTGAGTAGTGTTCAATTGTGTAAATGCACCATATTTTGTTTTCATTCATTCTTTTCATTCTTTTTTTCAGTTGAGTGCCATCTAGGTTGTTCTGAGGTTCTGGATATTACAAATAATGCTGATATGAACATTATTGAGCAAGTGTCCTTGTTGTATGATTGAGCACCCTTTGGTTATATGTCTAGTAATGGTATATCTGGGTCTAGAGATAGATTGATTCTCAATTTAATGAGAAACTGCTATAGTGATTTTCAAAGTGGCTGTACAAGTTTGCACTCCAACCAGTAGTGGAGGATTATTCCCCTGACTCTGCATTCTGTTAACTAATTAAAATATATAGTTGACAAAGAATTTTCTTGCATTCTCTAGAGGTTTGTTACATTTCTTTTTATGATGCTTTTTATTTATTTCATGTAATCTTGTTCTTCATCTGTAATCCCTTTAGAATTGATTGGTGCAATGTGAGAGGTATAAAATTTATATTTATTCTTAAGCATGCAGATATCTGATTTTCCTCCCTCCATCTGCTAAAGAGAAAATCTTTGCTACTGATAGTTTTTATCAAAAGTTAGGTGTTGGTGGAGGATTCTGTCCTACCTAATGCCATAGCTGTTCATTCCCAAAAATTAGACAGAGGCCTACATTAATTATAAACTGCTTGGCCTATAAGCTCTTGTTTCTTATTACATCATTTCTTACATCATTCTTATTTCTTACATCATTCATTAATCTATTATTCTTGTCTGTGTTAATCACATGACTTAGTACCTTTTGTCAGTGAGGCATTCTCATCTTGCTTCCTCTGTGTCTGGGTGATCACTACAAACTGAGCCTTTCCTCGTCCAAGAATTCTCCTCTTCTTATTTCCCACTTATACTTTCTGTCTGGCTACTGGTCAATTGGAATAGTGGCCAGTAAAAGTGACAAATCTTTACAGGTACAAGACCACTGTCCCTCAGCACTTCCCCCTTTTTTTCAAAACAAAAACTGAATCTAATCTCCTTTTTTTTGCTTTCTCCATGACCATTACCCATAACAACTTGGAACCAAAACTCTTAAAGAAAAAAAAGAGAGATAGAGAGAAGCATCCATAATTCATTTTTGGGAATGTGGTCATAGTTTTCTGCAATATTTCCTGCTGATTAGAGATGCTGATAATCTTATGGGGACCTAAAGAAAATTTAGAGTTATACGCAAGTCCTGACTGAAATATTTTGTGAGGCTTGATCATCTCAGCCAGCAGTCTTGAGGCTGTTCTGGATGTAGAACTCAGACATCTGGGCCATATGTCATTATTGGATATTTCTCAGTGGGTCTTCCATGATCACACCTGATTTTTCTAAACCCAGAATGAATCCACAGCCTCTCATTTTTTGTGGAAACAAAAACAAAACCTCTTCTTCAAAGTAACATATCTTTTTACTTAAATTTTGAAGTCAAGGCATTTTTCATAATTTATATGCCATGTTAATACTGCAGCATTTATAACCAAACATCTTTTCGCAGCTGTTGATTAATCCTCAGTCATCAAACAACTCAAAGACAGTACAATAGCATACAATACCCAGATTCTCTGTATATTTTCCATCATTGCATGGCTTTATTTTGAATTCTATTTCTTTTCTTTCTCTTTTTAATTTCTGTTTTTATGAGACAGGGTTTCTTTGTGTATCTTTGGTTGTCCTAGAATTCACTGTGGAGACCATGCTGTCCTTGAACTTACCAAGACCTGTCTGCCTCTGCCTCTCAAGTGCTGCGAGCTGCGATTAAAGGTGTGTGCCACCATTTCCTTTCTTCTCTCTCTCTCTCTCTCTCTCTCTCTCTCTCTCTCTCTCTCTCTCTCTCTCTCTCAAACTTATCCTTTTATTTTTCTCTCCCAAGCCTACCTACATATATTTTTAAACACACTGTAAACCATTTAGCGGTTGGTTTGGGTTGGTTTTGTCTGAATCTTTCTTTACTGTATATCTGTCCTTTTCTGACCACATGAGTCTTTAATTTGCTAAGTGGTATGGCTAGGATTAAAGCTGTAGATTTGACAACTGGTTCCACCCCATTCCTTAGCTTTCTGATAGCCTTGCTTCATTGTGAAGCTAGAACCATGTTTACTGCTACAACTGTATGGCACTTCAAGGTCCCTGGAACCACCAAGAAGCATGCTGTTGGCTATTCATATACACCATTTAAGTGTTTTGTGGTGGACCTCTTAAAAGAGCTGCAGCGATTTACAGCTAACCCTGAGTCAGAAAGCCTCTCTTAAATGAGATGCATTTTGCTCTAGCAAATGGAGCCCACACAAGAAAATGCTGTCACCAAAATTCCATGCTTAACTCTGTTCTGTTGTCTCGAATTACTTCCCAAGTTCTCTCAGGTTTGATGTGGATGTAGTTGTCCATATTGGCACCATTTGTTGGTGGAGGTTACTGTCCTGCCTGGTGCCACAGTCCTTCAGACCCAAAGAAACACACAGAGGCCTAAATTAATTATAAACTGGTTGGCCTATTAGCTCAGGCTTTCATACTAACTATCTCTTACATTATATATTAATCCATTATGCTTGTCTGTGTTAGCCACATGACTTGGTACCATATGTCAGTGAGGTCTTCTCATCTTGCTTCCTCTGTATCTAGGTGATAACTGCAGATTGAGTCTTTCTGCTTCCTAGAATTCTCCTGTTCTCATTGCCTTGCCTATACTTCCTGCCTGGTAGCCCCACCTATACTTCTTGCCTGGATACTGGCCAATTAGCATTTTATTAAAACAAACAAGTGACAAATCTTCACAGTGTACAAGATCATTGTCCCACAGCAGTTAGGATATAGGAATGTAGCTTTTTGTTTATTTCTCAGGTCTCTATGTTGTTACATTACTCTACCTCTCGGCCCACACCCCTCTCTCTCAGTGTGTGTGTCAATGTGCATGTGTGTGCTTTTGTGTATATATTTATGTGCCATAAACATGTTTATTTTTTAAATAATTTTATACTAAAATTTTTAATTGAATATTATTGTAACTTTAGCATTATTCTCACTTAAGATTTCTTTGGCTATTTGTACTAATTTTTGTATTTCTGTTTGCATTTTAGAATTATTCACTCTTTTTCTACATATGAATAATGCTATTGTCATTTTGTTTAGGATGGCATTAAATCTGTACATTGCTTTCATTAATGTAGCCTTTCAAATAGTGTCAATTACCTTCTTCATTCCTTTAGGGTTTTCCTGGTAGAATACATTGACCTCCAGTGTATTAAATAAATAAAATAATAGATTTATTCCTAGGTATTTTCTTTTTTGCAGCTATTATGATTGGAATGATTTCATCAGCACAACTGTCATTGTCATTTTAAAAATCTACTAATCATTGCATATCAATTTTTTATCTTGCTAATTTTTTTAGATTCCTCATTGCATCTAAGACTCGTAAATTTTAAAGCCTTTTATATATATAATCATAACGACATATAAATAATTAAAGTTATTTTTCTATTTGAATCAGAATTACCTGTTTGTCTTATTGATTTAGCTAGTTCAGTTTATTAAGTAGTAATGGAAAAAGTGGTCATGCTTGTCTAGTCTCTGCTTTTAAACTAAATGCTTTCAGTTTCTTACCATTTAATAACGATCCAAGTAATTTAGTTTCTCTCACAATCTTCTGCCTGTTTTATTGCTGTATATGTGTTTGTTTGTGTGTAAACGCACAAATTTTTGTGCCAGTACCATGCCAATGTTGTTACAGTGGTTCTATTGTACTATATGAAATTGGATATTGTGATACCTTAAGCAAGATATGGATTTTCCTTATATATTCTTAATTATTTTGAGGTGTGTTACTTTTAGTCATAATATCTTTAAGGCTGTTTATCCTGAAGGGGTGTTGAAGATCTCTGAAGGCTTTTGTTGTCACTATTGTTATAATATCTATTAAAATCATTTTGTGGGTTCTATTCCTGAATCTATTAATTTATTGTTTTACATATGTTGATATACATTTACTGTACCTTCTTCACATACTGAAAATGAAACATATTTAAAAAATATTGTTTGTCAGTTTTCATATATTATTCAAGACCAATTTAAAATATTTTATTGAGATAGTTTGTGTCTAATTTCTCTAGAAAAAAATGGTTTGAATTTTTATATTTTTTGTGTGTGTCCTCTGGTTTCAGGTTCAGGATAATGTTACCTTCTTTTGGTATGATTTTTGTAGAAGGCTTTTCTTTCTGCTTTATTGAATTTTCTGAGACATAGTTATGTTAATTCTTCTTTAAAGATCTGGTAGAATTCATCAGTGAAACATTCTAGCCTTTTTCTTTTTTGCTGGGTTACTTTGATAATGCTTGAACATTTTGGCTTGTTATTTTATACTATTATTATCACTTTTTATAACCTCTGAATTTAATCTTAGTAGTCTCTATCTGTCTAAGAATTTATTCCTTATCATATACTTTCCAGAAGCTTTTAAATAAACATTTTGAAAGTATTCACTAACAATTCTCTGGATTTAATCTGTTTCAAATGGGGTGTTTCTTTTTTCACCTATCATCTTGGTAAATTTGGCCCTTATATTAGTATATTTCATTGATTTTTGTTATGTTCTTCTGGTCTCCACTCCACTTTTTATGCAATAGTTTTTGTTAATTTTTTCCATCTATTGATGTTGAGTTTAGTTTGTTATTAATATTTTTATGGTGTCAAAGCATATTTTAAGTTGTTTGTATTTTCTGGGGTTTTTAAAAGCATTAATATCCTCTTAGAACTGCTTTTGCAATCTCATAGTTTCTAATGAGTCCTCTTGTCTATTAAATTATGAAATTTGATATTTTCATTGAGAATATATATATATGTATATATACATATATAATGACATAATATCAAGTGCCTTTTTTGATTTTTCAAGACAAGGTTTTTTTCAACAATAATGGCTAAAACATAACTACTCTCTATATTTCTTTCTCTATCTATCTATTTATATATAAATATATATATATATAAATGTTTCTCTCAAAATTCTAAATAAAGAACTGATAGTTGAAATTCAGATTTTGTAGAAAATTTCTATTTGTGTAAGCATAAGAAACTAGGTAAATTATTAGATTCTGTAATTCCCCCAGAACAACATCAAGATATTTTCTATAAACTTTTTAAAATCTGTTTTTAGACCCTATAATTAGGTTGAATAATATATATTTTAATCTGTACATCATATTTTTCAGGCGTGAAAAATCCTGGGAAGCACTTGTGTATACCAGACTATTAAATTTAGAGTTCTTTATTTAGATTTGATATTTTCCAACAGGCATTAGTTTAAACTTCTCTGTATTAGAATAAAGGGATGTGTCATACCTAATCATACAACTATTGTTCTCTGAACTTTAATAATGCTTTAAACTTAACATATGTCTTTGAAAATTTTCTAATATTGTTAGTTCTATGAAAATTTAAATAGGCATGTAGCGTTTCTAAGACAATTGATTATATTTTGTCAAGGACCAGCCTTCTTACCAGGGTAGAGGCATGGGAATTTAAGAAATATAAGTAAAGAATATGAAGATGCATTAAAATAAAAAGTCGGAAATCATGGAAAGTATTGGTAGGGCATTCCAATGACAGAAATCCTGAAATTCACTAACGTTTATTTTTCCACAATTTTATACCCATCATAAAAGGTGGGGCTTGGTTGGGGGTGTAGTTAGGGCAGACGTACATTTGCATATCCTGACTACCTATCAGGATGGCTTGGACTTACTAGAATGAGCTATTTTAATTTCAAAAGAACTAAGCAATCACCTCCTGACTTAGGACATGCAACAATGATTGTCAAATCTCCAAACTCTGACTATCAGACATGGTAGAAGTGGGCTGGTGTTTTTTGACCTCCACAATATTTCAAACAAACACTAAAGAAATAAAATATATGAACATGATGAATCTATAAAGTGTTTTTTAGAGGAAAGTTTTGTAACATAATCTTCAAACCTATTTCAAATATCATATTTAAGAAATTTCTGCATTTTATTCTGGCAAATCAAAATATTGATTCACCAGAGAACAAGTCAAAATAAAGCAGAACTAAAGATAACCAGAAAAAGAATTGCCATAGAACTCTTATGATATAAGATTAACAATTTACTCCAGCAAACTAGTTTGCTATTTCTTTTGATGTACTATGTCAGTGTGGATGGAACCAAAGCTTCAATAAAATGAACAAAGTGCAATACATATCAACATTCTGAAATATGTTTTTGAGTTTTCTGCAGTTCCACTTAGGAGAAATATTTTACCTATATTTAATAATTGTTATTTAAGATCCTATAACGTATTAGGTAATGACAATATCTATCACCCACTTTTCCTGGTCTTGACTAGTAATTATTCACACACATGCACAGACACACACACAGACACACACAGAAGAGCATTGTGTGCTATAGCTAGTCTCTTTGATTACTTTTGGTAAATATTTTTACTTGTCTGTTTCCAGACTTAGTATTCCATGTTATAGAAATAAACCATGTTCTTTCTATGTTGGACTCCTTATATATGTACCATGCATCATTACTTTCCAGTTACTAGCAGATCTGGAAAACAGTTCGATGTTTGCTGATGATCTGGAGTGTCAGAAGCTATTAATGGAAGCTATGAAGTATCATCTCTTGCCTGAGAGAAGATCCATGTTGCAAAGCCCTCGTACAAAACCTAGAAAGTCAACTGTGGGGGCACTTTATGCTGTGGGAGGTATGGATGCTGCTAAAGGTAAAAGCAACACATTAATTAATTGGGAAGCTGTCTCCATTTGAACAAAGAAGAGATATTTCTAACAGCCTCCACGTTATAAGGACACTATTAAGTCCTTGTTAAGTAAGTGTATCGGAAGCTGATTTTTCATTAATAGGGTAGTTGGTGTGATTTTTTTATTACCTCATTTTCCTCTTTATCTTATGGATCATCATCTGTCAATTATGATTTACTTAATTCTTAATAGAGATTTTACTTTAAGAACACAATACTAGGTTTGACTATTCAGTTTTCTCTTTCAAACCTTTACAGGGAAATTTTATTTATCTATACAGCTCTATCTATCTATCTATCTATCTGTCTGTCTGTCTGTCTGTCTGTCTGTCTGTCTATCTGTCTGTCTGTCTCTATCATCTTTCTTTCTTTCTATTCATGTTTCTATTTTTGAAAGAGATAAATGTATTTTCCCAAATACAATAGTGACATCTAGTTAGTGTTCTTAACTCTGCTACATGCTTAAGGACTAATTATAAAAAATACTGAAATGCTAACAGTAAGATCCCCAGTTTGAATTGCAATATAAGCTTAATTTTATATAAATAAAACTTCCATGAAATTAAAGGATCAGCTTCTGAAGCCATTATCCTTCCCTGTCTTGAAAAATTTTGTCTATGGCTTTATTATTATCATGTGACTCTTTCATTTTTATGATTCTTTTGGCTAAAATAACAAAGCAAAGATTATTTTTTATTCTATTTTACATACATGGGTGTTTTATTTTCATACATTATTGTAAATGCATGTTTAGCGCCCATGAGTAAAATCTCAAGAAGATTAGAAGATACTTCAGATCCCTTGGGATGAAGTTACAGGTTGTTTTTAGCCATTATGTGAGTGTTGGAAATAGAAACTGGGTCCTGTGAAAGGGCAACTGGTGATTTGCCAACTGAATCATCTCTTCAAACTATGGAAATGGTTTTATAAATAAGTTTATTGAGAAGAAAGTGAGACTACTGATAAATCATAAGCTGAAATTTTATTTGATACATTGAATAAATGACCTACAACTTGAAGGTTTATCCCAGTAACAATCCATTATTTCCATTTGAAACTGGAATAGATATAAGAAATATGCCAATTAATTACAAAGAATTTTCTATTGCTATAATAGAGTATCTGAATCTAAGAAATTTAAAACAATAAAAAAATATGAGCTTGAGGGACAGAAAAGAAAGAAAGTGAAAATAGCAAAGAACATATAGAAGAAAAACTTTGGTTTTTATTGCTGCCCATTAATTGTAGAATAAAGTAGTTTCACTATGATACTATAATGCATACATATAACATAGTTTTTTTAAAAAAAAAATATTTGCCCTCTATTGTATTTTCTCATCTCCTGTCTGATTGTTGCTTGGTAATAGTCTGCATTCGAATAACAGAGTATTTTGAGAGCAAAATTGATCAATTTGTGAGAGTAAATACTCATCATCTTAGCAGTTCTAATGCAAAAAACCTTTAAACATTACCATATTATAGATCAGCTTGTCAATATAAAAACTCTACAAAAGATATATCTAATTGAACACTTTTGAAAATGAGATTATAGAGGTAATAATTTCCAAAATTCTGGAACTACTTTATACAACTAGCGTTCTTCAGAAAATAACAAATACTATAGGATACCCTAATTAATTTCAGGTTTGACAGTTTCACATTTTACTGCTCTTTGATTGTCTTATTTTTTCAGATATTGCTTCCATAGCCTAGGCTGATTTAAAAGGTGATGGCAATCCTCCTACATCAGCCTCCCAAGTGCTGGTATTACACACATAAACCACTATACCTGCCTTTATTGCACTGAATAGAATAACATTAACAGCTTCTTGGTACTTAAATTAAAAACTGAAGGTATTAAGTGAAAAACATAAATGCAATTATCATTCGTTGAGATTTTTTTTTCTTTCGGTGCTGGTAATCAGTTCAGCGCTTTACTTATGCTAGGCTTATGCTCTACCTATGAGTTATAAATTCTGTTTCTAGTTTGTGATATCTTTAAAAACACAATCTGCAGTATGGAAACATTTCTAAGTATTGAGACTTTGTTCATTGTATTTATTAATTGTATTATGCACACATGTGTGTCACAGTGTGCATATGGAGACAATTTACAGACACCAGTTGTCTCCTTGGTATCAAACTTCAGTCATCAGGTTGAGCTGCCAGCACCTTGAGCCACTGAGCCATTTATCTGGTACAGTATCGAAATCTCTTATGTGTGTTTGTTGCATTAGCTCTATCTTATCATTTTCAAGTATTTCTTGTCTATGTTGTCCTTAAATGAAGAGGTTTTTTTTAAACAATGAAATGAGTGTAAGTGTACGCAGTTTTATATCTGATTCTAAAGATCAATGAAATAGGAACTTTTTAAAGCTGAACTCTATTACCACAGTTCAGTTTTTAAGGCAGGTAAACCTTTCATTTTGAGGGTCTCTATATAGAAACACCCTATAAAGCTCTATGGGAAGTTGACAACTATTAGGAAAATAGTAAGAGCTAGTAGTTTCAAGTACCTTTTGAATCTCTGACCATCATACTGGAAGAGAACTTCTATTATTTCTGCTTTGGGGAATTTAAGATTTGATAATCTTGAAATGTTATTGAATGAATTCTTACTAGAAGTTTTTTTTTTCCTTTATCTCCTTTGTCACGATTCTAGAAGGGATAGCAGTAAAACCCTCTGTACTATTTGTGGTTTCAGGTTCTTGAACAACCAGAGTGAGCTCCTATGATGAACAATAATACAATATAGAATTAGATACAAAATCTAAGTAGTATGTACAAAACGTTGAAAGGGTAGCATCTGCTTACATAAATCAGTATTATATTGAAAAACATTTATCATTACAGATTTTCACAGTGCTATATATGCCTTTTCTTATAGTATATTGTTTCAGTTTCCTTGATGATGCTTTTTGAAGTTTCACTTATTAATGTCTAGGAATATAGTACTCTATTATTAATTTTTTGTTCTGAATCATATAATAAATACAGAACTACAATTAAATTCAGACAACACACAAATGTCTAAAGCTAATACTAATGACTAGAATTTACCATAAAAGAACCATCAGAAAGCTGTAGTCAAATTCTGAGTCAAAATTTTAAATTTGAATAGTTGAATTATCAGAGATGATGACTAAAGAAACTGAGAAAGTCTTTAAAGTTCAAGATTCTAAAGTACTAATCCAAACTATTGTGATTGTGATAGAGAAGTGAAGTAAAATCTTACATTTTGTAGTTAGCCTACTACTCTGGATATCGAAATATTTCAAGTTCATTTTTCTATGATAGCCAATGTAGCCTTGTGTAATTTCCTAACTTATTACCTTTCCATTGTTATCTATATTTTCTTAATGATAAGCATAGTTTAATTTTGAATTCCAGTCTAAATTGACTATGATAATTTTCACTTAATAAACCAACAATAAAACAAATCAGAAGAATTATAAGAATGCTTCGTGAAAATTGTAATAAACAAAAACAAAACTTTCTCAGAAATCTGTATTTGAAATCATGTAACAATTTGAATGTATTTAAGTTTAACTGTATCATCTAAATATTTGTAGTGCAGAAAATATGACCCACATCAAAGTAAAATAGCTATTGACACAATATAAGCTCCACCTAAATTTTGCCTTTATATTCTCTTAGACCATCGCCTTACAGATGTCAATAACAACACTGCAAATGTTAACTTTATTTTCATTGTTACAGTGAAGCATTTTTCATACAAATCAACCAGTAAAGACCATGTGGGAAGTGTTTTGCTTGTCCCTCTGATAAAGTATAGGAATGAATACAAATTAAGTCTACTTTAGTTTTTTCATTATATTCATAGTCATTGTGATAAATCAGCCTTCTCTGAAAACTCTCAGCAGCAACTCGAGTAAATTACAAAATGCAATGTTTACAGAAGTAAAAAAATTCATTATAATATTAGTTAGAATTTACTATTTCACTGGTGAGAATATACTACTTCACTAAATTGATATTTCTGAAGTTTAACTTAAAACTTTCATCAATAAAGTAATTCTTCAGAATTCTTTAACTTCAGCTGCAATTCTTCACATAACTGCCATAACTGCCATGAAAATTTTGGACAAATAATGCCAAAACCTTATGTGAAATGAATTGTAGTTCATAATTATTTAGTCCTCTGTCTAATGTTTAATTCATTTTAAGTAATTTTAAACACACACATGTCTATAAACATACAACAAAAAAATCCTTACATTGTAGAAAATACAAAGAAAATTATTAGCATAATTAAAATTTCATTTCACTGGCTATAGTAAACTGTAGAAGGAAATAGTAATTCATCCTATATTTTATATAAATATCCAATAAAAGAACTAAGATGTGAGCTTTATATTTATGTATTTGAAACATGTATAGGTACCACCAGTAATTGCCCACAATTTTATTTCATGCATTATTTAATATTATCATTTAAATCATATTTTCATGTCAAAACCACATATACTATATTGTGCTCAGGGTTCCAGTTTAATTTAAAAGCAGTGGAACTATTACTCCTTGCCTTATATATCAGATAGTACTGTTAGTTGAGCTAGTTAAATTAATTTGAACTCTCTTTCCTGCTGGAATGTTGTGAATTAGAACACATAATATTAAATAACCGCACTTATAATTTTAACTTGGTTTCATTATTGCTAATTACATCTTTAACAGGTACTACTACAATTGAGAAGTATGACCTCAGAACCAACAGTTGGCTCCATATTGGCACTATGAGTGGTCGTAGACTTCAGTTTGGAGTTGCAGTTGTTGATAATAAACTTTATGTCGTGGGAGGAAGAGATGGTTTAAAAACTTTGAATACTGTAGAATGTTTTAATCCAGTTACCAAAACCTGGGTTGTGATGCCTCCTATGTCAACACATAGACATGGGCTTGGTAAGATATTTCTGTATAATTTCTGTATAATTTCTCAAAAACATGTAGAAAACTTTTCATACTAGACCAAGGAGCACTTAACAAGAAGTTATTCCAAGAATTACCGTGGCTTAAAGGTTCTGGGAAGGTTAAGCAAACTTGAAAAGCTCATGGAAATCTTTAATTGTAACAATGATATATTTTAATTCTATGTCCCTTCTACCAACATTTGAAAGGGTTATATTTCAGAGAAGAATTTTCTGAAGTTGTATTTTATGGAGAATATAAAATGCAACAGAACACTTTCCTCAGGCTCAATTGGGTGTAAAATTTTTGACAATGGTAAAGTATTATATGCTCTTGTCAGAAAATTATGCCTCTGTACAACAAGCAAATTTGCCTTCACTAAGAGATTAAGAGATTTTTGGATGCATATACAGGATAAATATATTTATGGTTAGTACTTTTGCTGCTCAGAGCTCTAAAGCATAATTAAGGAAGAGATTTTTACACAGTTTATGGATAATTAAGGTTGTGTAGAATATTGGAAAACGTTAATTCTCTTGAATATATATCAAGGTACATTGATCGCTGTATACTACGTTCTATGTGCTTAAATATTATAATTTTTATTATAATAAAATATATAATATAATATATTACATGTTATTATATATAATAAAATATATAAATATAATAAAATTATAATAAAAATATTATAATTTTTAAGATTATAAATCTTAAAAAATGAAGTATTTGACTTTTTTTTACACAGTATGCTTTTATGATATTTTTAAAATTATGTGTTAGCAAATACATCTATATGTGGGCTTACAAACATGCAAATGGTGCCTTGGAGATCAGAAGAAATTATTAGATCTCTTGAAGCCAGAATTGCAGGCAGTTGAGAACTGCCAGACATGAGTGCCATAACTGAACTCATCCAGTTCTTGATAAGATCAGTACCCACTTTTAACCACTTAGTTATTTCTTTAATTAGCAAAATAGTCTTTCATATGGTACTATGGTACTAAGTGTCAGTTCCAGGACTGGAATTTTCTCACCATTTGTTTTGTTAAGTTGTTTCTGTTAAATCATATACAATGTAGTTATTATTCATTATATCACTGTAATTCTTATGCATGTGCGTGTCCTGAAAAGAAATAAATGAAAGCTTTTAAAAATGCAATCTAATACGTTAGCAATCACATATGTGAGAAGAATGTACAAAAAACAATGAGAGTCTGATTATTGATAGCTTTCAATGAAATATAACGGTCAGGGGAAGTTTTTCTACAATAATAATACCATATTTAGCCTCATATGTAATCAATTAATGACTCACATGGGCAGAAAACTATTTCAGATACAAAATAAAGTTTTTAAAGCAGTTTGTTGGTTCAAAAGTGGAATTACATGTACTGCATGAGGCATAGGTAAGTGACCCTTTATACTATGCTATCCTTTAGGTGTAGCGACACTTGAAGGACCAATGTATGCTGTTGGAGGTCATGATGGATGGAGTTATCTAAATACTGTAGAAAGATGGGATCCTGATGGACGTCAATGGAATTATGTGGCCAGCATGTCAACTCCTAGAAGCACCGTTGGAGTTGTTGCATTAAATAACAAGTAAACTTAAATACAGAAGCTCTTTGTTACCAGACCATGTAGTACAGAATTTCTGTGTTATGATCATCAGTCAGTAAACATTATAAATTACCAGATCATCCTTATTAGCATTATAAAAGTCATTTGTTGGGATCTTCCTTTCTTTGTGATAGAAAATAGTTTTCTTCAATAAATGCTACATTAAAAATTTTATAGACTCTATTCAAAATTTGGTCCTGGAACCAGAAATAAAAGCAATCTTTGGGGAAAATTTTACATCTTAGTATTATCTTAAAAGAATCAGAATATGCATTTTACTTAAATCTTTAGGAAAATTATATACACATGAATTTGAAGAACACTATTTTAGATAATCATTTCCAATTTGCCCTAAATAAGTGGCATATTTTGCATTGTGAATTACTCTAAATTTAAAAAAATATTTTGTCTGCTAATGTTTATGAATAAGGTAAGTTATTGTTCACCAATCTCTCCTCTGAGAGTTTAAGGTGCACAAGTAATGAATTCCATTTGCTTTTGCCCTTCCTGAAGACTCACATTTTTCTGATTCTCTCAAAACAAGCTCTCCTGACGTTTCCAAACCTTGGTTTTTTAAATTTTTATTTTTCTTCTATTATTAAGATTATTAAATAATTACATCATTCCTTCCTTTTCCTCCCTCCAAACTGTCCCATATACCTTTCATATCTTTCTTGCAAACTTAAAGTTCCTTTTTCATTGTTTTCACATTCATATATGTATATTCAATTACATATATATATATATATATATATAATACAACCTGCTTAGTCTGTATAATGCTACTTACATGTGTGTTTTCAGAGACATGAAACCACTCAAAGTCACCTATATGGTAGCTTACATGGTAAATAGGTCAGACAATAGGGTAACCAGTGTCAAGATTTATGGGATTCTGTACTACTAAGTATAAAATTGGTACCTGAATATTAATGAGCTTAGTAAAAAATCAGCACAGGTGTATTTTAGAACTCAACAGACAAAGAAATAGTCAATAGTTAAAACAGAAGAGAGATTTCTATCAAGAATATTTTAGGGTTTTACATAATTGTAAACTGACTGTTCTAATCAGATGATATCAAGTGATTCAATTCCATAACCCCTCTATACACCATACCAGATTCAAATCATCAACTTGAATTTATTTCATTTTGCTTTATTGAATTATATTTCTTTCAAGTCAGTGTGAAAGAAAGTTTCAAGCATATGGTTTGGCAATTGTTTATCTTCTATATTGTTACAGTATAATATTTAAATTAAAGCATTATATATTATAATAATTGACATTTAAAGTCATTAAGCAACGTTTAATAGTTATATTTTCTTCCTAATGATAATCCACCTTCTTAATTTTATTACATTTCTTTAGTTGACTTATATAAACATCTTTTAGGAAAAATATTATATTTCATACTAAGCAGTTCATACAAGACAGAAAGTATAAAGTGAAACAGTTTAGCCTCCTGTAACTGCAACTTTGTTGAAACTGATTGTTGGGACTACATATGAAAATAAATCTTCTTGAGACCTTCTGAATTTCTGCACATAAATATTTTTCAGATCTTTCAGTGTTAAGTCAAATTTTCTTTGACAAAAATAAAAGAGGGTTGTTTGGAATAGACTAGGCTTTACCAAGTGCCATAGATAAATACTCATTCACAAATCCAGTCTTTCTGTTGACAACAGCAATGGACTAGAACATACATTATGAAGTGTGAGAAAATAGAAATGCCTTCATTGTCATTTATGTAAATGAATTTTGTTTGACCATGTACACACATATGGGTATATATGTATGTGTTTATATTTTTTGTAGGCTGTATGCTATTGGTGGGCGCGATGGAAGTTCCTGCCTCAAGTCAATGGAGTACTTTGACCCACACACTAACAAGTGGAGTCTGTGTGCTCCAATGTCAAAAAGACGTGGAGGTGTAGGCGTAGCAACACACAATGGATACTTGTATGTTGTAGGAGGACATGATGCTCCTGCTCCTAATCATTGCTCCAGGCTTTCTGACTGTGTAGAAAGGTATGTTTTTATACATGTGGTTATTTGAACTTTTTAAATGAGACAAAAAAATGAAACTACCAAAATGTCATCGGATACATTAGTTTTTAAAATAAATTTGTACATTGTAACATTCTACACTTATGCTTAAACACAAAGTATTTTGTAAAAGGTGCACAAAACTTTATGAAACATATTTGTTTAGTTATGTTATAAAATAGTGACACAAAAGAGATAAATGAATAAGGACATTTTATGCAAAGTTATCAATCAGTCATAATATTCAAATCAAATTAAGTTTACTGTTTCAAAACTCAATTTGGTCTTCAAAGTGATAATAAAAGGACTATCAAAAATATGGTCAGAATTTCCAAACAAAGTTACTTTTCTAAACAGCAACTTACTTATTGCAATTAATATTTCCTTTCTCAAAGCTAAGTTTATAGTTGGTTGTTTTTACTCTTTTCTCTTTGAGGGCCCTCCACCCAGATCATAAATAAAGACACAGAGACCTCCTCATACTTATGAATACTCGACCTTAGCTTTGCGTGTTTTTAGCAAGCTTTTCTAATTCAAATGTTCCCATTTCTCTTTAACTTTGTTTTGCATCTGGGCTTTTTACCTTTCTTTATTCTATGTATCTTTTTTTCTTCTTAATCTGTGGCTAGGTGGCTGGCCCCTGGTGTCTTCTCCCCTCTTTCTCTCACTTGTCTCTCTTTATCTTCTCTAGTTTATTCTCTCTACCAGGCAATCCCACCTATCCTTCTCCTGCCTAGCTATTTATTGGTCATTCAACTCTTTGTTAGATGAATCAGTTGTTTTAGACAGGCAAAGTAGCATAACTTTACAGAGTTAAGCAAATGCAACATAAAAGAATGCAACACATCTTTATATTATTAAACACATATTCCACAGATTAAACAAGTATATCTTTCACTAATATTCCATGACATTTCCCCCTTTTTCTAAATAAAAATAAAATATTTTAACTTTAACATTGTAAATATATACACAACAAAAGCAATTCTCAGGCTGGAGAGATGGCTCAGCAGTTAAAAGCACTGACTGCTCACCCAGAGGTCTTAAGTTCAATTCCCAACACCCACATGGTGGTTCACAACCATCTGTAATGAGATTTGGTGCCCTCTTCTGGCCTGCAACCATGCATGCAGATAGAACACTGTACACATAATAAATAAATAAATCTTTTTTTTTTTAGAAAAAAAGCAGTGATCAAGTAAGAGTTACATTTACAATTCAGTTCATTTGTATTTAGCAAATTCAAAATAAAATGCTCCATTAATTAATTATCTTATCTTTGTGATTCTGAAATTTTATGCCTAATTTATTTTCTATCATGCCTAAGTAAAACTATTACTCTATTTACTCTTTAACTTCACCAAAAATCCCAGATGAATGTAATATTACTTAATAACAGAGACATCATGTTTTCTGGACATTCACCCAATGTTTCTTTGCAATGCTGGGACTTCCATTTCAGCCTACAAGCCTAGCATTTCTGGCATACTTTTCAGTGAAGCAGGATTCTTGAAGGACTGTTCCATCTTGTCCTGGCAAAGTTTAACATTCTTTTTCCTGTGTGCTATAGTTGCCACATTGAAAACAAACTCCATATGGAGTTTCTTCAATGTCCATCATTCTTTTATGAAGTAAATTGTTGTTGTCAAAAGCAGATGTGTCTCATTATCATGCAAAACCTTAGACTATTAAACATCTTAACTGCCACATTCCATAGGTCTTTTAAGTGTTTGATTATCAGCTATCTGTCTAAAATATACTTACTTAACATTGAAAATATATCTAAAATAATTAAAAATCTCATTAGTATATATTAACTACTCAATCCATATCATAATTATACATTGTATTTCTAAATGAGCTGTATAAGCACAATACACAAAATAAAAGTAGAAACATATATACATTATAACAAAAATAACTTTAAATTTGTATACATATACCAAAATACATGCCTAAGCAAAATAACAGAGATTAATAATTGTATTCTTATCCTATATTGCTATATTTCTTAAATGAAAACAAACATCCATAACCCACCAAATAACCAACAACCATCACTCCGTCTTTTTGGAATGTACGTGTCATATTCTCCAAATTGCTTCCTGATATCTGTGGGTGAACGCTTCTTTAAGGGTTCCTGTAAATATTGAGATAATGGCCAAGTCCTGACAGATAAGATATAACTTTTACTGATATATATCACCTATCAATATCAGCAGCCCTTGCCCAATCAAACCTGATCCTTATCAACCTGGAAGGAATCCACAGTTTTTGTTTCTTGTAGAAATAAAAACAAAACTTGTTCTCCGAAGAAATGCATTTTTAAAAATTAAGATAGATCTAAAGTAGGTTGGTTCCACTTAACAGACTAGTTCACAATCTCATGTCTGTCAGCCTGCTGCCATTTGCTTATAGCAATCAAAGAATTCAAGGTCAATAGAGCAATATGTAGGATACAGACTCCATGTGTGTTTTCAAAATTTACATGACTTATTCTTTTTTATATTACTTTGCTTCTAGCTATAAAGTTGTGTCATTATTTTTTTACTTTTTTAGTAACTAATTTTACCTTGTCTTTTTTCTTAAACATACATTCATTGTAACCTGTTTAAATGTTTCCCCATCTAAACCTCTTTTACTGAACATAGTATAGTTGTTTTTGACTGCATGAGTCTTTCAGCTGCTAAGTGGTGTGACTAGGACCTCTGCTGCACTTTTAGCCAGCCTTTCTTAATTTAAATTATCCCATTTTTTCTTCAACTATGTTTTTCCTCTGTGTTTCTACCTTTCTCTAGTCTATGTCTTTCTTCTTACTCCATGGTGGCCTGCGTTGTTGGGGGATTGAACCTTGGCCTCCTCGTTTCCTTCTCCTTTTCTCACTCTTCCTCTTCTTTCTCATCTCTCTCATTTATTCTCTCTGTCTGACGGCCCCAACTATCCTTCTTCTGGTAAACTATTGGCTATTTAGCTCTTTATTAGATCAGTCTTGTGTTTTACACGTGTAAAATAACATTGCTTCACAGAATTAAATAAATGCAACTTAAAAGAATGTAACACATCTTTGTATCATTAAAGAAATATTCCACAGCATAAATGAATATAAAACAAGTTAAAATAATATTCTACATCATGAGTTCTTTGAGTGGAAAACATTGGTTTAGATAAATAACATTAGTTGTTGCTTAAAATAATGATCATCTGTCTGCATTCTCTTTCAAAATAGACAACATACATAGGCACAAAAATAGTTAAAACAATTTGTTAACAATTCACAAATTATCTTTTGGATCTCAGAAAACACAGATGATATAGGGAATATTCCCTTAAAAAATTCATGGAGCAGGTAGAATTTTTACTTTGTAGACATATATTTCTGTTGGAATTTTCTTACTAACACACACAAACACACACACACATATACACACTCAAACACAGAAATGAACAGAAATACACAAATGTCACACACATAAAAGTCATTACTATAAAGAATGAGAAGGTTTTCCAGTTTTCTGGTTTCCATCACTGTTAACCAATCTTAACTTAATGGAGGAATTGACTTATTTAGGTTATAATTCACTTTTGAGGAAGAAAAGTTAGGAATTGCAGCAAGAATATGGAGGCAGAAATGAAAGCAGAGATTGTGAAGAAACGCTACTTGTTCCTCATGGATTACTGAGCTTGTGTCTTTATACAGCCCAGGTGCATCTGTCCTGCAATGGCATTGCCAGTTCACATTGACCATTAATCAAGAAAGTGCACACAGGCATGCCTTCAGGCCAATATTTTGGAGACAATTCCTTAATTGAGGTTCCCAATTTTCCAGTGATTCCAGTTTGTGTCAAATTGACAATAAACTAACCAGCAAAACATAAAAAAGTGTTTTAAGTTTACGACATTATTACTTGTTGAAAAATGATGACTTGCCCATTTCCCTGGAATTGTCTTAACCATTACTTAACATAGAAGAATTTAACTTGGATGATTCCCAATCCATCAGTGTTTATTTTCTATAATGTTAACTTAAAAATACAGGTCAAGAAGTCAAAGAAATTCTTTCTAAGCATTCTATCATGTGTGCAATGAGCCCATTATTAAGTCTCCTGTTTGCAAGATCATTAGAAATCTCCATTAGAATTAATGTGTTTAATTTATGTGTCTTTAAAGACTGAGTGAAAAGACATATAAACAGGAAGATAAGTGGAGTCATTCTAAGTTGAATATAAAAATTTAGTCAGTGTGTTGCTTCATAACTACCACTCCATGTCTTTATAGGTTTCATATTAACTAATAATTTCTTTTCCGTCTTAAAATTCAATATTTCCTGAACTGGGTTAAAGCCAAGTGCTAGTGCCAGAACATTTGTCAACAATATTAAAAACCTAGTTTCGATTCTCAAGAATGCCAATAATGAAGAAATTAAGCAAAATCATAATAATCAACATTTTCTGAATTAAATAATAACCTGATAATATAAGTATTTTGAGATCTTACTATGCATTAATAGAAAAGACTTGAGAATTTATAAAAAACATATAAGTAATCCCCTCTGTGAGTTTTCACTCATCTCTTCTACATATAATTAATTAATTTGACTCACTATAGACTCAATTACATTATTGATTGGAAAATACTACACATAGAGAATCTACTGTAGCTTTTCTCACTCTAAGTTTCAAAATACCATAACAATTTAATATGACACAGAAGGACATTCAGAAATATAAAAGATACATAAAGATAATCTTGATAATTTGTACTTTTCTGATAGTATTAATATATTATTGAATTAATTTCAAATTCAGAAAAAAGTTAAAATGAGACATTTTAGATATCTATTGAAAACTTTTTAAGATTAAAGATGTACTTCTAATATAATTAGTAAAAGGTGACATATAAAAAAACACTTTCAATGTGCTTTTACAATTAGGTCAACGTGGTTAGAGAGCATTTCATGTATACTTGTATTAATTTATTTTTCACACTTTTTAGAGTCAATGTTACATAGTTTAAGCATACAGGTCAAAGTTATAGAAAACTTGTCTATGATAGACTTTAATGCCAAATTTATATAGCATGTGAATTGAGTATGGACAAAAGAAACGCATGATGGAAAAAAAAAGCACTTTTTCCATATGCTTTGTCTGCCCTCTTGTGGCTAGAGAGAGCTATACCATGTGTATATTTTTTTAATTCTTTATTTTTTTTAACTCTTTTGTATAGCAAACCTACGGTTGATAATGCTTTTCAGTGTTCCTAATTATGTATTTTACACAATAACACATTTTATTAATATCTATTAATTTTCATTGTGACATTACTGAATTTTCCCTCTCAATTTTCTTCCTAAATCTCCTAAGATATGATCCAAAAAGTGATTCGTGGTCAACTGTGGCACCTTTGAGTGTTCCTCGGGATGCTGTTGCTGTATGCCCCCTTGGAGACAAACTCTATGTTGTTGGCGGATATGATGGCCATACATATTTGAATACTGTTGAATCATATGATGCTCAGAAAGATGAATGGAAAGAGGTATTATAGTAAAAATCTTCATGTTATTATATTTTATAATTTAAGGAGCTTTTAAAGCTTAGTTTTAGGAATAATTTCACATTATTACTCTGTACAAACGCATCAGATATTTTCTTGGTAGACAAGTACCCAAGAGTTCTAGATTCTGACTTTGGATCTATCACTGTCTTGTTTGATCATTCAAAGCATAAACACTAACAAAATAGCAGTATAACTATATATATGTATATATATATATAATTTATATATATAATTCTTGTGATCCATTATTTCATTTAATCCTCAAAATAATTTTGAGTAGTAGTATCATTAGCTGTGTGAAAAAGCACAATTGAAAAACTGAGAAAATTGTCACAAATGTAAAAACTTAATGCTGAAGCACCTGATCTTCCAGTAGCAATCTACCTGCATTCTACAGTCTACAATGATCTGAGCTGCAGTTTTCTTATTTGAGGACAAGGCAAAAGTTGGGTCAAAGTAGGTAAAAACTCTTTGAAGACCCACCTTCTTGGTTATACTAAAGGCAGTGTTTCTTTTTTATTTGTGTTTTAGGAAGTCCCTGTGAATGTAGGAAGAGCCGGAGCATGTGTTGTAGTTGTGAAGCTACACTGAAACTTTCATTTGCTAATGCAATGGAATGGAATTATCACAAAAATGAAGAAATATTCTCTTTTCAGAAGTTGATAGCAGATTCAAATGCTGTTGTGTCGTTTTCATGTGTAGTTGAAATTGTTAGCATTCATAAGGCTGAAAATGTGGATTGCATGTTAGTGTTGAGTAAATGTACTGTCTCAGCTTATAATCTAATGCAAAATCCCATGGGCTATGTTTAGCCTCATTAGCATAAAATGTTAAATCACCTAACAAACATTTGGCAGTGGGCACTATTTGAAGGTGATGAATGCATTAACAGTTTTCATGTAAGAGTCTAGGAAGTAAAAATATTTTCTATTAAAGGTACTCTACCATCTGGAATAACTTAATAAAAAAGAATGACAGAAGCTTTGAAGCATACAGTCTTGCTTCAAACAATAGCTCACCTAGCTAATAATACCTCACATTTGCAAGAAGAAAGTGTTTTCTGTGTCAAGGGTGAAACAGGTCATTCACTAGTGTAATTTCCTATACTAATCACACAATGTCAAACTTTTCACAGGCTATTATTTTCAGTTAACTGTCTGCCAAAATATGTATATAGATTTTCTATCCCATGACATGATGTGTTGATAGATTCATTTGCAGTGAAGTATCATGATGTCGCATATACAATCTATAATCTGTAACAGTGAGTATTATAGTGTTACAAATTTTGCCTGAGCTTTATAAAGTGAGGGCCTCACTTGTGCAGAAGTTTATTCACTCCTAGTACATTTAATATGTTCTCAATAAACATGTTCCATTATGTTAACAAGTTGATCTAAAAAAGTTAAAGTTGAAAATATGGTGCACAATATTAACATATGGAAACACCAAAAAGTTTAACATACAAGTCAATTCTATAATTTCTCTTTACCTATCAATATCTGATTTTCTTTTAATTTCATAATCATGTTTACCTAGCAGTAAATAGTAAGGACACATGTACTACAAAACTACAGTTTTGAAAATAAAAGTAAAAAGAGTATTTGAGTAGTACTTTAGCTTTTATTATATTTTCATTTACACTACTTAAAGATAAAACAATATGTTAAAATATTGAAAACGCATGTTTTTGAAGGTAACTTTTCAAATAAATGTTCCATTTTTGAATTTCTATAATAACTTCTCATAAATGAACTTCATGTTGTAGAATATCAAAACAAACAACAAAATCCAGAGTGATGCTTATAAAATGCTACTACCTATTAATTTTTTTTTAAATTACAGCATAAGTTGAAAGAGGTATTTGTACTTTGGCAAACTGAATTTAAATAAAATGTTTTCCCTCTGACTATAATTATTGTCATTGTCATTCTAAAATATGCCCTGTGTGCGATTTTTCTGATGCTATAGTGTCCCAAAAGCTAAAATATTTTAATGCTAATACACAATTCCCCTCCTTTGTTTCTTATTTTGTCTATAATTCTCAACAAAGTGCTACAGACGTCTCCACATAAAAGGTGGCATAGAGAAGTTACCATACACAAAATAGAAAAAGAAGACTTTTCTGGATTTTAATGTTTATTTCAGCATATTTTAATTATACATGCTAATTAGTTGCCTTGTGACATTTCCTACATGTACATAAGACATGGTTATCATATTAATCCTTTACATACCATCTCTTTTCTTCTCTTACTCCTACTAATCTCCTCTCTCTCCTTAGCTAGCCCTTCCTTTAAAAACTTTTATATTTGCCTTTTTGAACTCACTGTAAACAAACGAGTTCCATTAGTGCTATTTAGAGTACCATGAGTGACAAGTTGGTTAGATGTTTTAAACTGCATTTTTATCAAATTAATGTCAAATGTACAAATGTCACATGTCTTTAACCCCATCACAGTTTTTTTTACTCAAGAATATAAACATGTTTGAAATGGAGAACACATAAATTTATTTTATTTATCCTGTATTTTATTTTTGAAAACTATCTTTTTTCATTTTACATAACAATCCCAGTTCCCACTCTCTCCCCTCTTCCCATTCTCTCCACCTTCCTCCCCACTCCCACACCCTCTTCAGAGAGGGTAAGGCACATTGCTTTAAGGAAAAACCAAGGCCAAGGCCTTCCCTACTATATCTACACTGAGCAAGGTATTCCCTCCAGAAACAATGGATTTTAAAGTCAGTACAAGCAGTATGGATAAAACTTGGTCCCACTGCCAGTGGCCCTGCAGTCTGCCCCAGCCATACAACTGTCACCCACATTCAGAGGGCTTAATTTGGTCATCTGCTGGCTCCTTCCCTGTTTAGCCAGAATTGATGAGCTCCCATTAGCTCAGGTAAGCTGTTTCAGTGGATATCTGCATCATGGTCTTGATCTCTTTGCTCATATTCTCACTCCTCCCGCTCTTCGACTAGACTTTGGGAGCTCAGCCCAGTGCTCTGCTATGGATCTCTGCCTCTGCTTCCATCAGTTGCTGGATAAAGTTTCTATGGTGATATTTAAGACTGTCATCAATCTTACTACAGAGCAAGGCCAGTTCGGGCACTCTCTCCACTATTGTTTGCAATCTTAGCTGGGGTCATCCTTGTGGATTCCAAGGAATTTCTCTCATGGCAGGCTTCTTGATAGACCCATAATGGCTCCCTCAATCAAGAGATCTCTTTCCTTGCTCTCCATCTCTGTCCTTCCTCCATCTCAACTATCCCATTCTGTCAAATTCTCTTCCACTCAGCCCATTCTCCTCTCCTCTTGCTCTTCTGCCCTTCTTCTCCCACTCCCCATGCTTCCAATATTCTCAGGAGATCTTTTCTATTACCTCTTCCCAGGGTGATCTATATATGTTTCTCTTAGGATACTCCTTGTGTCTTAGCCTCTCTGGAGGCATGCATTCATTATAGTCTCGTTATCCTTTGCTTTACAGTTAGAATCCACTTATGAGTGAGTACATAGCATGTTCATCTTTCTGTGTCTGGGTTACCTCACTCAGCATGTTTTGTTTTTTGTTTTGTTTTGTTTTTCTGGTTCAATCTACGTGCATGCAAATTTCAAGATGTCAATGTTTTATACTGCTGAGTAGTACTCCATTATGTAAATGTACAACAGTTTCTTTATCCATTCTTTGGTGGAGAGGCATCTAATTTGTTTCCAAGTTCTTGCTATTATAAATAATGCTGCTATGAACATAGTTGAACAAATATCTTTGCAGTATGATTGAGCATCGTTTGGGTTATGCCTAAAAGTGGTATTGTTGGGTCTTGAGGTAAGTTGATTCCCAATTTTCTGGAAAAATAAAAAAACACCATACTGATTTCCAGAGTGTTTTACAAGTTTGCATTCCCACCAGCAATGGAGGAGTGATCCCCTGCTGCACATCTGCTCCAACAATAATTATCATTGGTGTTTTGATTTTAGCCATTCTGATAGGTATAAGATGGTATATCAGAGTTAGTTTGATTTGCTTTTCTCTGATGGCTATGGATGCTAAACATTTCTTTAAGTTTTTTTCCCCGTTTGAGATTCTTCTTTTGAGAATTCTCACCTAGACCTGTACCCCATTTTTTTAAATTAGATTATTTGATATTTTGATGTCTAATTTTTTGAGTTCCTTATATAATTTGGAGATCAGTTCTCTGTCTGATGTAGAGTTGGTGATGATCTTTTCCAATTCAATAGGCTGCCTTTTTGTCTTATTGACTGTGTTCTTTGCTTTACAGAAGCTTCTCAGTTTCAGGAGTTCCCATTAATCGATTGTTCTCAGTATCTGTAATATTGGTGTTGTATTTAGAAAGTGGTTCCCTGTGCCCATGTATTGAAGACTACTTCCCACTTTCTCTACCATCAGGTTCAGTGTGGTCATATTTATATTCAGGTATTTAGTCCATTTGAAGTCTATTTGCATTTTCCCACACATTGACATCAAGTTATGCTATCAGTGTTTGTTGAAGATACTTTTTTCTATTGTTGTATAATTTTAGAATTTTTATCAAAAATCAGTTATTCATGTGTGTGGATTAATATCTTGGTTATCAATTTGATTCCATTGGTCAACCTGTCTCTTTTTATCCCCATAAAAACAGATTAGGAATTTGGATGGGGATTGCAGTGAATTGCTTTTGGTAGGACTGCCAATTTATTGTATTTATTCTACCTATACAAGAGCATGGGAGATCTTTTCATTTTCTTTTATCTTCTTCAATTTATTTCTTTGAAGAATTAAAAGCTTTTGTTGAACAGGTCTTTCCCATCTTTGATTAGTTTTACCCCAAGATATATTATGTTATTTCTGGCTGCTGTGAATGGTGATGTTTCTCTGATTTCTTTCTCAGCTTTTTTATCATTTGAATATAGGAGGACTACTGAATTTTTTTAGTTGATCTGTGTCCTACCACATTACTGAAAGTATTTATTAGTTATAGAAGTTCCCTAGTAGAAGAATTCTTGGGGTCATATATGTGTACTATCATATCATCTTCAAATAGTGAAAGTTTGACTTCTTCCATTTGAGTCCCCTTTGTGTTCTCTTATTGCTCTAGCTAGAACTTCAAGAACTATGTTGAATAGATAGGGAAAGAGCATATAGACTTGTCTTGTTCATAATTTTTTTGGGATCACTTTGAGTTTCTCTTTATTTAATTTGATATTGGCTATCTGCTTGTTGTATATTACTTTTATTATGTTTAGATATGTTCCTTGTATCCCTGATCTCTCCAAGACCTTTATTTTGAAGGAATGTTGGATTTCATAGAATGCTTTTTCAGCATCTAATGAGATGATTTTATTTTTTTTCAGTTTATTTATATGGTTGATTACATTGATAGATTTTTTTTATGTTGAGTCATCCCTGCATCTTTGGGATGAGGCATAATTAATCATGGTAGATAATTTTTGTGTGTGTGTTCTTGGATTTGGTTTGCCAGTATTTTATTGACTATTTTGCAACTATGTTCATGAGGGACAATGGTCTGTAATTCTCTTTCTTGTTTGAGTCTTTATGTGGATTCAGTATCAAGATAACTGTAACCTCATAAAAAGAATTTGGCAAAGTTTCTTCTGTTTCTATTTTGTGAAACAATTTGAGAAGTATAGGCATTTCCTTTTCTTTGAAGTTCTGGTAGAATTCTTTGCTAAAACCATAAGACCCCAGTCTTTTGGGGGGGGGCTTTTGATGACAGCTTCTATTTCTTTTTTGGTTATGTCTACTTAAATTGCTCACCTGGTCTTGATTTATGTTATCTTTGACTGATGAATCTATTTTCTCTATAGTATCTTTAACATCTGTGATTCTCTTTTCCATCTCTTATATTCTGTTGGTTATGCTTGCATCAGTAGTTCCTGTTCATTTACCCAAATTTTCCATTTTCTGAATTCCCTCAGTTTATATTTTCTTTATTGCTTCTATTTCAGTTTTCAAGTCTTGAACTTTTCGTTCACCTGTTTGTTGACTTTTTTTTTGGTTATCTTGAGTTTCTTTAAGAGATTTATTGATTTCTTTCAATTTTTGTTTGTTTTTTTCCTTTGTTTCTTTAAGGGAATTTTTCATTTCCTCTTTAAGGGTCTCTATCATCTTCATAAAGATATATTTAAGGTCATTTTCTTCTGCTTTGTCTGGGTTAGGATGATTAGGTATTCCTGTTTTATGCCTACTGGGTTTTGGCATTACTATGTTGCTTTTCATGTTGTTGAATGAATTTTTGCATTTGGTGCCTACATATCTCTTCCTCCAATTGGTGTCGATAGTGTCTTTGCCTCTTGATCCAATCCTTGCAGTTGGTTTCTGTGTCTTAGGGAACTGCTCTTAGTCTACTCTTTGCAGTCACTCTCTGTGTCTCAGAGAGCTGCTGAGATCTCTCTTGGCCTTCTTTCATGGTCTGCTGTGTGCTGTTGCCACTTCTGGTTAAGAGTTCTTCTGAAGTATCAGGGGAAGGGTGGGTTTGGGGGCAGAAAGGACCTTGTAGCTTACAGGATCAAATCAATTGAGGGTGGGGGTTGGAGATGACTACCTGCAGGAAGCTTGCCTGCTGGCTAGCTAGTGAAGCTCAGACAGGTCACTATCTGATTTTCTTATCTCTGGATTACTTTAAAGTAAGACAAACCTTGCTTCAGTGCCCTCCACTGTTGGGAGCCACCTGGAGGCACAGGTGGTCCTGCAGTTTGGAGGTAGCCATGTGGGGCTGAGCACCCCTGCCTGCACCCTTGCCTGCACATGCTCAGACCAGCAGAATGGCATTAACCAATCAGGACAGCGTTCAAGCCGCTCCACCGTTTAAAAGCAGATGCCTCGGGACCCTACTTCCTCTCTCTAAGCTTTCTCTCGTCCCTGTTCTATCGTCCCTTCCCCCAATTTTCCTCAAGGGAATGCTCCAAATAAAGATGTGACCAGAGAAGGAATTCTCGTTTTTGGTGGGGTTCTTTCCTGCTGGACAGGATGGCGCCCCGCAACTGGTGCTCGAAACCCCGGGACGCTGAGGGACCCTGACAACTACGCCGGGGGACCCTGAGAAAGCCCGGGAGAAAAAGCTGAAATCAGACACCAGCACAGAGAGCCTTGAATTTCAGAACTCTGAGAACATGGAGCGGTGAGTGACGTCGGTTGAAATCCCCAGAAAGGGGAGGAAAAGAAATGTAAAAAGGAATTTCAAAGGATAGGCCTAAATAGAAAAGAAAATACAAAAAAAAAAAAAAAAAATCAAAGTTAAGGTATCTGAAAGAAGGTACAGAAAGCAACGGGGAAGAAAAATCCCTTAAGTTCAGTGCAGGAGGAATGTAAACAGCAGCAAAAAAGGCGAGGTAACTAAGGCGGGACTATGAGGACGAAGGGGTACGGGAGACCGCGGCTTCCGCTCCCTTTCCGTCCACCTGCGTACTCGCTGATAAGAGACTTGGAGGCAACAGTCTCGTAGGGAGGCGAACTTGATCACTGCCTTCCCTGTTCTTAAAGAGCCACAGAGCTTTTGGAGGTGATTTTCGCCTAATTTTGTTAAGAGAGCTCAGTCTCTGGCTCTCACGTACAAAAAACTTTAATTTTTGACTGAGAAAGACAAGCTGCTTGATCGTGCTGAGAGTGCTGGCGGCAGCCGGCCCGCCTTTGAGCGGTAATGCCTGATTAAAAACACGGAAGTGGGCCAGGCACGGTGGTGCACACCTGTAATCCCAGCTACTCAGGAGGGAGACGCAAAATTGCACTCTCCAGTGCTAGCTCGTTCGGGAGGCATGGCCATGCTAACCAGTTGCTGGCGGGAAATTTGCTGGAGTCCGCAGAGGCCTGCGAATAGCCAGGTCGCGGGCAGGCTAAAGTCCGTGTGACATCAGAGGCTATATGTCCCGGCCTTCTGGCGGGGCTATGGTTTTTGGAGGACTTTTTCAGCACCTGAGCGGACTCGCCTGACTGAGGCGGAAGCTGCGTGGTGAGCAGCGGCGCCATAGAAGGCAGAGAGGAGCTGAATCGGCTCTGCGGAAAAACTGTGTTTCCATAGCAACATGGGCGAGCGGGGAGGTGAGTTCCCAGAGAACGGGGCTCTGCGCGCGGGCGGACCGGGCAGGAGAAGCCCCTCCACGGGTGGGCGGATGCCCCCCCTCGCCGGAGCTTGAAAAAGACTCACAGCCGGTGGTGCGAGTTCATTGCCTGAGGTGAAACGGCGAGCCCGCGCACGGCCCGGGGCGGGGCCATGCGGAGCGCGCCACATTGGGCCTCAGAGGCGGAGCTATGGCAGCCGCCGCCGTCTGCTGCCGCCGCCGTCCGCTGCCGCCGCCCTCAGCCAAGGTCGCTAAGAATTCAGTCAGATAAAAACATTTGTCGCCAAGAATTCAGTCAGATAAAAACATTTATCCCCCAAACATCGCCCCTTTGTCAGCAGGAAGTAGCCAGATGATCGACGTCCATTCTCCCTCAAAGAACTGGTCCTAATTATCATAATAAAGGCGCGTCAACCTGGTTATCATTACCTATTGCCCCTGGCAACGGGTGAAATAAACAATGCTACCTAGAGGTTTTTCCATCTGAATAGGGGAGCTGGAGAGATGGCTCAGAGGTTAAGAGCACTGACTGCTCTTCCAAAGGTCCTGAGTTCAATTCCCAGTGACAACTGCTTTGGTTTTTAAACAATAGAGGGGGACTACACTACCAGTGACAGCTTCCCCCAGAGAAAGGATTTCTCTTGCATTCTTTACACTTAATTTTAATTCAAAATTTTGCTGGTACAGGCAAACAAGATTTGCTTTTTGAAGCAGAGACCTACAGGTCTCTAAGTTCAAAACCAGCCTACTTCCAGTACTGATTGTGCTGAATTTTTACACTGAGAGTTTTTAGTACTCTTAAATGTTAATTTGGGAGGAGAGTTTTGTTTATGTTTTTCTAGGAATGCTGACATACATCTGGATGCCAGCGAGACCGACCAGAGAGATAAAGAAGATGACCCAATGGATGCTGAATGTCCTGCTGTGGAAGATTCGTACGGAGACAGCAGAGATGACCTTCTGGGCGGTGCCAAGAGCAGCTGTTTCACACCATCGACTTGAGCAACACCCTGTGCAACCTCTTATCTCTGACTCTATTTTGCCTTTTCCCTCCTTGGGGATGGGTGGGAGCAGATATCCTTGGCATGCTGCGTCTAGGTGGGGACCAGATTGGAAAATAGTTTTGCCTTATTGCTCTTAAAGACAATAATTAGGGGGAGATGTTGGGAGCCACCTGGAGGCACAGGTGGTCCTGCAGTTTGGAGGTAGCCATGTGGGGCTGAGCACCCCTGCCTGCACCCTTGCCTGCACATGCTCAGACCAGCAGAATGGCATTAACCAATCAGGACAGCGTTCAAGCCGCTCCACCGTTTAAAAGCAGATGCCTCGGGACCCTACTTCCTCTCTCTAAGCTTTCTCTCGTCCCTGTTCTATCGTCCCTTCCCCCAATTTTCCTCAAGGGAATGCTCCAAATAAAGATGTGACCAGAGAAGGAATTCTCGTTTTTGGTGGGGTTCTTTCCTGCTGGACAGGATGGCGCCCCGCACTCCACTGTAGTTCATACTATTTCTTTCAGAATAAATAAGCCTTTCAAATATTTTCTATTAATTAAACTTTGTTTAAACAGTTTTGCATGTGTGTGACACACATTCATGTTCCCACCTCTATCTCCCTACCACTCCTGTGAGTGACTCTCCTCCCCACAAATCTCTCTCACACAATACTAATCCTTTTAATTTTGTGACCTACCATAGGTCATATAACTCATCTCAGATCCACCTAACCCTCTCTACCTACACAACTTCACATGCTTTTTTTTTCCCCCAAACCTATTGAGTTGAATTACTGTATTGGGTTCGGAGTTACTTCCTAGAGTGAAGGAAATCTACCAGGAGTCATATTTTTAAGGGAAACTGATACTCTTATTACAGTAGTTGTCAATGACCAATTTTCCTTTGTCCCTACCATTGACTTCCATGCTCACATTTTGTTTGACTTGAGCTTGTGAAGTTATTGAATATGCTATTATAGCTCTTGAAAGATCATATGCGTAATTCTTCTATTGGTTCAGAAAATACAATTAAACTGTAGTATTCTACCACCTTGACTCTTGCATATCTTTCTGTTTTCTGTTCTTCTAATAACCCTGAGACTTGGGAGGATGGGGTAAGATGTAATTTTACTATTTATGGTTAAGCATTTCACAGTTTCTTATTTACCACATGTAAAAAGGCTAAAGGCCTTACTGTATTTCAGTATCTCTTGCAAAAAGAAGTTTCTCTATGAGGGTTGAGAGATATACTAGTCTGTGGTCAAAGGCAGAAGTCATTAGGAATCCATTTAGCAGCACAATAATAGTAAGTTCTCTCATAGAGCCTATGATTTGTCTAGTCACAGGTTGTTGACCCCAATATTGGTGCCAGGTATAGGGTCCATCTTGTGGACAGGGTGGTAATCCAATCTTAAAGTTTTTGACTATCCCCTATAACATTTGTGTATCACAATTAATAAAAATCCAGAGACAGTTGTTAATGTTGAACCTGAAGGTCAGAAAAACAAAACTGTCAGTCACTTGCTTTTACCTCTACCTCAGCCCAAAATGGCGATCCTGCCTCCAGGAATCCTCAGAATGAGACTGTGCCTGAGAATTGTCTTCTCCTGTCTTATATTCCTCTCTAGTTCTTGAATTAAAGAGGCATGCACCAAAATGACCAGTTTCTATGGCAAACTAGTATGGCTACTGGGATTAAAAATGTGTTTCACGACTGCCTTTTGTGTGAGGCTCACCAAGAAGGATGTTTTACTCTCTGATCTTCAGGCAAACTTTATTTATTAGAATACAAATAAAATATAAGTACACGTTTGTGCCACTATTTCATCAATGGGCATATCTTGCTGGAATAGTGAATATGGTAGCCTTCGAGGTTCACAGTTGGGTAAGACTGCTTATTACTTTTCTCTTTTGGTAGCTTGCATAGCACCTCCCAGCACTCTGAATGCTGGAGAATAGATATGAAACTTCTAGGCCAGTATCAGCTAGATTTCTCTAAATTTTATGAATCATATATATGATACCATTAGCAATAGAATCTTACTGTCAACTTTTGTGGGGAAAGGTATAAACAAAAGCAGTGGTAAAAGCCTGCAATCTTTAGAAGTCTACAGGATCCCACCAGCAAACAATTCCAAAAGAGCTTACTGTTGTTGGTTGTTCCCCCCCCCCGCCCCCTTTTTACTCTGTTGTTCTTTATACTTTGATCTTTGAACTCTTTGGGGGACTTGCTACCCAACTATTAAATAAATCACACCCCAAATGATATATTATTACTTGTGGACAACCAGCTTCAGTTTGGCTTGTTTCTAGACACCTTTTCTTATCTTAAATTATCCCATCTACTTTTTGCATTTGGGCTTTTTTCTTTTATTTATTTATTTACTTATTAAAAATTTTCACCTCCTTCCCACCTCCCTTTTCTCTCCCCCTCCTCACCTCTCCCTACCTCTCTAGTCCTAAGAGCAGTCAGGGTTCCCTGCCCCGTGGGAAGTCCAAGGTCCTTCCCCCTCCTTCCAGGTCTATAAAGGTGAGCATCCAAACAAGCAAGGCTCCCACAAAGTCAGTCCATGCAGTAGAATAAAAATCCAGTGCGGTTGTCCTTGGCTTCTCAGTCAGCCCTCATTGACAGCCACATTCAGAGGGTCCAGTTTGATCACATGCTCATTCAGTCCCAGTCCAGTTGGCCTTGGTGAGCTCCCATTAGATCAGTCCCACCGTCTCAGTGGCTGAATGCACCCCTCGTGGTCCTGACTTCCTTGCTCATGTTCTCCCTCCTTCTGCTCCTCATATGAACCTTGGGAGCTAAGTCCAGTGCTCCAATGTGGGTCTCTGTCTCTATCTCCATCCATCTTTTATTGCTTATGTATATCTTACTTTCATTCTTATTCCATGGCTGACTAGGTGACTGAACCCTGACTTCCTCCTCTCCTCATTCTGTCTTGCCCCTTCTTTTCCCAAGATTTCACCCCCTATTTATACTCTCTGCCTACCAGCCCTACTTATACTTTCTTTTGCCTTACTATTCGCCACTCTGCTCTTTATTAGAACATCATCTATTTTAGACAGGCAAAGAATCACAGCTTTACAGAGTTAAACAAATGTAGCATAAACAAATGTAATACACCTAAAATAATTTTCTAGAACAATTTACAGATTTCTGGCATTGGTCTTTTTATTTTCTAGTCTGGGTTATAGTCAACTGTCATATGAATGATATATTCAAGAAGCAACATTTGTGTCTACTAATTGTAAAGTGTTTAAATGTATACATTCTTATACTTGTAGAAAGAATGCATTAATTAACAAATCATTTTTGGTAGTTGTTTAGATGAGAATGACCTCCAAACTCTCTTATATGTACATGCTTATTCCCCAGTCAATGAACTATTTGGGAAGGATGAGGAGGTATGGCCTTGTTGGAGTAGTTGTGTTTTTTTGTGGGACAGTTATATCACTGGGAGTAGGTTTTGAAGTTTCAAAAGCCCATGACAAGCCAAGTCTCTCTCTTTCCCTCTCTCTCTCTCTCTCTCCCTTTCTCTCTTTGCCTGCTGTCTGTGGATCAGAGTAAAAACCTTTTAACTACTTCTCTAGCACCATGTCCATTCGTTCCCCTCTCATGATAAAAATGAATTAACCCTCTGAAACTGTAAACAGGCACCCAATTAAACACTTTAATTTAAGAATTACCTTGGTCATGGTGTTTCTACACAACAATAAACCAGCAAATAAGACATTTCCCTACCTGCATCTGCCTAAATTAGCACTGATAAGTGATCTCCATAAATAAATGAACAGAAGGAACTGCCTTCACTTTATTTCCAAGTTATGTTTTGCTGTGACAAATATAGCTATATTTTTGTGTCTAGGCCTCTGTAGGTTTCCATCCATATTGGTCACACCTGCTCAGATTTTTTTCCACTTCATTTTTAGTTCATTCTAGGCTAGAGAGGTCTAGCATTATTTTCAAATGCAGCTGTAAAATGGAAGCCTGAGGTGTCTTATGCAGTTCTCCTAGAAGCCAATAAGCATTTAAATAGAAACAAAGAAAGATGGAAAATAATAATAATAAAACAACAAAAGCAGTACAACATGGTTTTCCACATATACTTATTTGATTAGGCATTAGTATGGACACAATTGATTTGCTGGTACCATGTAATGATTACTGTAAAATTGACCATCTCTGCTATCATTTGACAGATAACATGCCAAGTTGTTGACAACCTTATTTAACTTGGTACCTTAACCTGTGTGATGAGTAGGTAAGTAATCACCCACATAGCTCTCAGGAGATCTTGTCTATTTCTCCTTCCCCAGGGGATTTATGCATCTTTCTCTTAGGATAATCCTTGCTACTTAGCCTCTCTGGAGTCACAAACTGAAGGGTCCTTATCATTTGCTTTAGAGTTAGTATTCACCTGTGAGTGGGTACATACCATGCTCATCTTTCTATTTCATTCCACTTGTAAACCTGTGTGAGATAATTGGAAGCTTTGGGGTGAGGGGAGAAGTAAAAGCAGAAGGGGAGAAAGATGGGAGAAGGGGCTACAGGGAGGAGAACTAGAAGGAACAGGATGGTTGAGATAGGGGAAGGACAGATATGAAGAGCAAGGAACGAGATATCTTTATTGTGTGTGCCATTATGGGAATATCAAGACACCTGGCACTAGAGAAATTCCCAGAAATCCACAAGAATGACCCAGGAAAGACCCTAAGCAATAGTGGATAGAGTTGAACAGCCCTGTAGTTTGATTGATGACTATCTTAAATGTTTCCATAGAAACTTTATCCAGCAACTGATGGAAGCATATGCAGAGAATAACAGTGGAGCATTGGGCTGAGCTCCCAAAGTCCAGTGGAAAGGAAGGAAGAATGAGAACATAAACAAATAAGTCAAGAACATAATGGATATATCCACTGAAACAGCTTACCTGAGTTAATGGAAGCCTTCCAACTCTGGCCTTACCATGAGGGAACCAGCAGATGACCAAACTAGGCCCTCTGTATGTGGATTACAGTTGTATGGCTGGTACAGACTTTGGGGCCACTGGCAGTAGAACCAGAATCTATCCTCACTGCTTTTTCTGGCTTTTTGGAACCCATTCTCGGTGGAGGAATACTTTACTCAGCCTAGAAATAGAGGGGAAGCCCTTGGTCCTGTCTGAAAGCAATGTGCTAAACTTTGTTGACTCTCTATGGGAAGCCTTTCCAGGGCTCTGAGGATTGGATGGGGGTGGGATGGGGGGTTCTAGAGAGAAAGGTGGAGGGAGCAAAAGGAGAGGAGGGAGTAGGAAATGGATTTGTCATGTAAAATTAGACAAGATAGCTTTTTAAAAAATAAATTTAAAAAAGAGAAAATCAGATGACTATCTTTAAAATTGATACCTTCACAAATCTTCACAATTACATTTGACTTATTTCTGCCAATTCTGCACTAATAAAATGTGATTCAGAATTTCTCTCTGAATAAATAGGACATTTCTGGCCAGCCCAATGCACATTACTTTGTTTGACTGAGCAAATGTTAAAATCAATGAGAATCATAATTCTCTTCCTCAGATCACAAGATAATTCTTGTTTTATTCAAGGTAGGATGTACAACGTACATCATCATTTCTAGTATAGAAATTGTTTTCAATAAACAACTATTCAGCTCAATAAAACAGTAAATGAATAAATTTAATATAATTGATTGAGATAAATTTTTCAACAAAGATATTCCTATAAAATTAGTTTAGACAATACAATTCTTTCTGAACATTATTTTAAAATGATTTTAAAATCTAAAAGTAACTCCTAAAGCAATTGAAGTTGGCCTTGTTTTAATAATGTTTGTAGGCCCATATTTCTACCTTGAATGGCAGTCAGACTTCCAGGCCATAGTTTGGATCTGCCACACAGGAGGTGGTCACCTCCCTAACAAATGGTCAGGATATGCTAATGTTGTTCTGCTCCCTTCTGTGTAGTTTGGAGGATGCCTGAAAAGAGATGCTAATTAGACCTATGTGACAAAGGTGGCATACCTAGGAAAAAGAATGCTAATGGATTCCCCCTCAGTTTATGTTTTGTTATATAAGGATGTTTGAAGAATACACACAAAAGATTTTCAGGATGTGAATTCAGGATTTTATGAGGGATCACTGAAAATCTCCCTCCCAATAAAGCCATGTGAGTTGTATCTTTAATCTCACACCTCCCATCTGGTCCAGAGAAATAATTTAGGGTTCAGGCTGGCATCAGACCCCGACAAATGTCTCACTATATATATCAACATACATATAATTCATTAAAAATTCATGAGTTGTATTTCATTGGACTAAAATATAAATCTCTATTGAATATGTTATGAAGAGAATGAAAACCAAAGCTACAGGGTAGAAGTAAATATTTTCAAGGAACATCTGGAAGAGACAGCTATCCAAAATATACAAATAACCCTTAAAATCAACAATGATAAACAATTGATATTTTTATAGCTTTGAATTCCAAAGACAGAGTGATTTATAAAAATAGATATTTATTTGTTACACTGATTGATAATAAAACTCCTTGGTTAGGGTGCCTGCATGATCTGATTTTAATAATGGCTCATTTTCCAATTTAAGATTACAAATTTCTTCTTAAATCCTAATAAAATAGAAAATAGACAGAAACATGTGTTCTCAGAGTTCCAATAAGGACATTAATCCATTAAATATAGCTCTGTCCTCATGAGATCACAATTCCTTTTTAAAGACCCTCTGTTTCTAATGTCATTACAAAATGGAAATGAGATGTCAATGTGTAATTAGATAAGAGGTATAAATACTCTACTTATATATTTAGATCCTGATTCTCTAAGATAATTGTCAACTTCACATGTAAAGTTGTTATTCCATTAGAATTGTCACAGACACTAAATACTTTCTAAATTCAATTCAAAATTCTGAAGTCTAACATTTTATCTAAACATTTAAATCAGATATGGGTGAGAATCAAGATATGCTTTATTCTAAGGACAAAATTCCTTTTCATTCATGAACTTACAAAACCAAGCACATTAATGTGAATAGAAATTGGCCATTTATCATTTTATTAAACTAATATGAGTGAAAAATATTTACAATGTATAAGAGCATTATTCCACAGTATAAGAAATTCAAAACAGCAATCATAAGTATGTCCAAAGACATTAAAGAGGATTCAGATTAATCTTTTAAAGAAATCTGTGAAAATAAAATAAATTGAATGAAATAATAAAAACAATTTATGATGTGAGAGTAGAGTTTATCATAGAAATAGAATGACTAAGAAAACTCCAAATGAAGTAAAACTGGAAATGAAACACTTAAAATTTAGATTAAAAAATCTCATAGTTACATCTGAACAACAGAGTACAAGATACGTAAGAGAAAACAGCAGACATTGATAATGAAGTAGATGATACAGGTACCACAATCAAAGGAGATGTTAAATCTTAAAAAAAAAAAGACACAAGTATTCCAGGACATCTGGGACTCATAAAAAGATCAAATCTACAAACAATAGGTATGGAGAAAGAAGAGACCCAAGTCAGTGAAGAGATCCAGGCCAATGACACAAATAAAATTTCAACAAAATTAATTAAGAAAAGTTTCCCCACCTAGGAAAGGTTGTGATAATTAAGGTAGAGGAGCAAAGAAAACCTCAAATAGATCAGACCAAAAAAGAAATTTCCCATGACACATAATAATAATGACGCAGAGACCTAGGATAAGACCAAACATGATGAAAAAATTAATATCAATTTAATAATGCCTAATGATATTCTGTTATACTCATAGATAGGCATGTAACCTTAATTGTTATCAGAGAGATTTCATCCAGTAATTAATGGAAAGAGTTTCCAATCCACAAATTCTGTGGTATAATCTTTTTGTATACTGTGAAGATGTTTTGCTCTCATTTGTTTAATAAAGAGGCAATTATTCATTATCTAGACAGAAAGAAGTTGGGGGGAGAGCAAGACTGAGAGAAGACTAGGAAGAAAGAGGTGCAGTTACCAGATGAAAAAGGACCACTATGTGGTAAAATGTAGATAAGAAATATGGGTTAGTTTAAATTGAAATAGATAATAACAATCCTAAGCTATTGTCTAAGCATTTATAATTAATAGTAAGTCTCTGTGTGGTTATTTGGGGAGCCAGTTATCCCAATAAAAACTCCACATACAAACATCAAAACCATTAAGTGGAGCTTAGGGAATCACGCAGAAGAGTGGGAGAAAGAATTGTAGGAACCAGAAGGGTCAAGAACACTGCAAGAATATGTCCAACAGTATCAATTATCCATGGCTCATAAAGTCTTACAGAGACTGAACTGATAACCATGTGGACTACCTGGGAGTGACCTAGACCCTCTGTCTATATGTTAGAGTTGTATAACTAGGTTCTCTTGTACAACTACTAACAGTGGGAGCAGGGCCTCTGACTTTTTTACTAGTCTTTGGGACCCTATTCATCATACTGGTTTACCTCACCAAGCCTTAAAACAAAGGGAGGTACCAAATTTTACTGCTACTTTACATGCCATGTTTGATGTCTGTCCTTGCATGACCTGCATATTCCTGAACAGAAAAAGAGGAGGTGTGGATTGGGGGATAGAACAGAGGTTAAATGGGGTAAGAACTTGGAGGAGAGGATGGAGGGAAAACTGTGACTGGAATGTAAATTCAATCAATCAATCAATAAATCAGCAAAGCACTAATTATACAAAATAGAAAAAAATAAAAGTTGAAAAGGGGAAGTTCAAGTAACATCTCTAGGCAGACAGATAAAAATGATGTCTGACCTCATTTAAGACTCTAAAAGTCATAAGGGCCTAAACAGATGTTCCGTAAACTTTAAGAAACTACAGGTGCCAGCTCAGAGTACTATACCCAGAAAAACTCAAAATTACAAAAGAAGAAGAAAGAAAATCACTCCACAATAAAAATCTGCTGTAAGATATTGCTTTTGTTCATTTTAAAGATTTGTCACTCATATTGGTTTAGTAAAATACTGATTGGCCAGGAACCAGGCAGAAGCATAGGAGGGACAAGCAGACAAAGAGAATTCTGGGAAGAGGAAAGGCACACATGCAGTTACAAGCCAGATGTAGAGGAAGCAAGCCACATGACTAAACATACACAGGAATTATGGTTTAATTTTAATTGTAAGTGTTAGTTAGTAATCAACCTGAGCTAATAGGTCAAAGGGTTTATAATTAATATAACCCTCTGTGTGTTTCTTTGGGTCTTAATGACTGCAAGACCTGGTGCAATAGAAACATCTGTCTAGAAAAACCAAATTTCAGTAGTATCTATCTGCCATTTGAACTTTACAGAAAGTGCTAGAAGGAAAACTTCAGTGCAAAGTGGTTAACCGTATCCATAAAATTATGAGAAATATATAATTCCAGATCATTTTATCAGAAGGAGGATCATACCATAAAAACAAGGTAAGAGGAATCAATTAATAGTACATATTGATAACTTTAATGTTAATAGTCTCAGTTTCCTAATAAAAAGACACAGAACAGAATGGATTAGAAAACAGAATCCATCCTTCTGCTGCATCCAAGAAACACACCTTAACATAAAGAATAAACATTACCTCTAGGTAAAATGTTAGCAAACTATATACCAAGCAAACTGACACAATAAACAAACCAGCATAACCATTTTAATATACTAGATCAGAAGAGATAAGAAATGATATTATTTAGTCATTAAAGAAAAAAATCCACCAAGAAGATATCACAATTTTAAACATTTATGTGCCAATGGCAAAGGCATGCAAATTCATAAAAGATACTCTACTACAGGTTAAATTACATGTTGATCCTCACATAGTGATTTTGGGAGAGTTCAATACCCCACTCTTAACAATAAAGAGGCCATTTAGACAAAAACTAAACAGAGAAATGGTAGAGTTAAGTAACATCATAATTCAAATGGACAGATATTTACAGAACTCAATGACATTTTTTGTAGACTTTTTTCTTGGAAGGCTTTGCGGGGGAATATTTGTGTCTTACTGGACTTTTGCTTGTATATTATGGTTTCAAATTTTGTGTTTTTAATGAATTGTGTATGTACATGTGTGGGTGCATGTGTATGTGTATGTCTGTGAACTTTCCTGCTCTTTTCTGTTTTTTTATTATTTTTATTTTGGCTTGTCTGTCTGTTTGTTTTCTAAATATAGATATAAAAAAGGCCCAGAGATGGATGGTGGTGGTTGTATCTGGGAAGACTTGGGGAAGGGAAAATGTTTTCTGAGAATATATATAAAAATTTTTTATTTATTCATTTTCAAATACATATTTATGTACACATTTATATTTTTATTTCATGCCTTTCAGAATATTAGAAATTTATATTTCTAATATGTATATAGGCTGGTAACAGACAATAACCTAAAACTTACAGTATGGATTCCTCTTTATGCATACTACGTTTACATCACCAGTAATTAAAAAAAAAACTCTCAATCAAACCTTTATAACTCTAGTGTCATCTACAAACATCTTTATTGACATCCTTTCCCCTCTATGCCTACCAAATTAGAGGTTCTACAAAAGACAAAGACTAGAACAGATATAAAATCTTTCATAGCTATTTAGAGTAGTACCCTTATCATTCAACTATACTGAATAAGAGATCTCACCTTCTGAAACAAGTAGTCCTGTCTTCACAAATTTTCTGACAAGGACCACAGTCATATAATTTCATTTATGTAAGTGTTTACAACTGAAAAATCACTGAGGATTTCACTGGAGGTAAAGGCCAGCTAAAATATGTGATACAAATGAATTCATTTGAAACTTACAGAAAATTACAGAAATGAGAATTATAATATATTATTGTTGTTTCTGTCATATTTTATTAATATTGTGATTATGCCAATACTTGTGTTTTCTTTCCTCAAATTTTGTACAATGCAAAATAAGACCAATTGAGATAATCTCAGTGATTATCACATTTAAATTTTGAGATATTAAAATTGTACTTCAAGAGATATTGTCACCTATTCTAAAATGTATAATATGTTACACTTGTATGTGGGATAGTTATATCATGCTAGAATTAGTTATGATCTGATTATTGTTTTCACTTAAAAGTTAAGCATGATATAAGGAAATATGATTTTGTCTTAATTTGATAAGGGATGGACTTGTAATGGCTGTTCTAGATTATCAGCTTGACTACATGTGGAATTAATTAAAATCCAAACCTTTGACACCATTAATAGATTTTTAAATTTTTATTTTTCCATTCAATTATTTCCACTTCCTTCCCTCCTCCCAGTCCCCTACCGCTCCCCCACACTCCCTCCTCCCTCTCCAGCCCTACTTGAGAGAGGGCCAGGAATCCTGCCCTGTGGGAAGTCCAAGGCCCTCCCCCATACATCCAGGCCTAAGGAGCTGTGCATCCATATAGACTAGGGTCCCAAAAAGGCAGAACATGCCTTAAAAAGAAGTCCCAGTGCCTTTATCAATGGCTTCTCAGTCAGCTCTCATTGTCAGCCACAGTCAGAGGATCCAGTTTCATCACTTGCTCATTCAGACCCGGTCCAGCTGGATTTGGTGAGCTCCCATTAGAACAGTCACACTGCCTCAGTTGGTGGACCAACCCCTCGCGGTCCTGACTTCCTTGCTCATCCTTCCTTCTGCCTTTCAACTGGACCTTGGGAGCTCAGTCTGTTGCTCAGATGAGGGTCTATGTTTGTATCTCCATCTGTTGCCAGACTAAGATTCGATGGAGATAATTATCAGTGTGATAGTGGAGCAAGGACAGTTCAGACACCTCTCCTCTGCTGTTCAAGGACCTAGCTGGGGACATCCTGTGGACACCTGTGATCCCCTCTAGAGCCAAGTCTCTTGCCAACCCTAAAAAGGATCCCTTACTTTAGGTATCTTCTTCCCTGTTTGTATATCCCCCCTTTCTCCATCTCCACTCCCACTCCACCAAGCTCTTGCCAGACCTTCCCTTCTCCCTTCCCTCTCCCCCTCTCCCCTTCTCCCAAACTCACCCCACCCCTGCCCCCACCCCCATGCTCACAACTTTTGCCCTGTAATCTTCTTTGCTTCCAATTTCCAGGAGGATCTATACATGGTTTTCTTTGGGTTCACCTTGTTATTTGACTTTTCTGGGCTTGTCAACTATGGGCTTAATGACCTTGGTTTATGGCTATAGTCCACAAATGAGTGAGTACACACCAAATTCTTCTTTTTGGGTCTGGGTTACCTCACTCAGGATAGTGTTTTATATTTCCATCCATTTACATGCAAAATTCAAGATGTCATTGTTTTTTACCACTGAGTAGTACTCTAATGTGTTTATATTCCACACTTTCTTTATCCATTCTTCCACTGAGGGGCATCTAAGTTGTTTCCAGGTTCTTGCTATTACAAATAGTGCTGCTATGAACATAGTTGAACAAATTCTGTTGTAGTATGATTGGGTATCCCTTGGGTATATTCCCAAGAATGGTATTGCTGGATCCTGAGGTAGATTGGTTCCGAATTTTCTGAGAAACCGCGCACACTGATTTCCAAAGTGGTGGCACAAGTTTGCCTTCCAACCAGCAATGAATGACTGTTCTCCTTACTATACATCCTCTCCAGCAAAGGCTATCATTGGTGTTTCTGATTTTAGCCATTCTGACAGGTAAAAGATGGTATCTCAAAGTTGTTTTAATTTTCATTTCCCTGATCACTAAGGAAGTTGAACATGACCTCAAGTGTCTCTTGGCCAATTAGTCTTCTTCTGTTGAGAATTCTCTGTTCAGTTCAGTGCCCCATTTTTAAGTGGGTTAATTAGAATTTCATTTTTTTAATTAATTAATTTATTTCTTAAAAATTTTCACCTCTTCCCCACCTCCCTTTTCTTCCCCCCTCCACACCCCGCCCCCCGTACCTCCGCCTCCCTCTCTAATCTTAAGAGCAGTCAGGGTTCCCTGCCCCATGGGAAGTCCAAGGTCCTCCTTTCTCCATACAGGTCTATAAAAGTAAGCATCCAAACAAAGCAGGCTCCCACGAAGTCAGTCCATGAAGTAGAATACAAAAACCCAGTGCCCTCTTCCTTGGCTTCTCAGTCAGCCTTCATTGCCAGCCATGTTCAGAGAGTCCAGTTTGATCACATGCTCCATCACTCCCAGTCCAGCTGGCCTTGGTGAGCTCCCATTAGATCAGTCCCACCGTCTCAGTGGTTGGATGCACTCCTCTTGATCCTGACTTCCTTGCTCACGTTCTCCCTCCTTCTGCTCCTCATTTGGACCTAGGGAGTAAAGTCCAGTGCTCCAATGTGTGTCTCTGTCTCTATCTCGATCCATCGTCAGATGAAGGTTCTATGGTGATATGCAAAATATTCATCAGTATGGCTATGCGACAAGGCCAGTTCAGGTACCCTCTCCTCTGCTGCCCAGGGAACAATCTGGGGACCTCTCCTTGGACCTAGGAACCCCTCTAGAATCAAGTCTCCTGCAAAACCTAAAATGGCTCCCTTAGTTGAGATATTTACTTCCCTGCTCCCATATACATCCTTCCTCCATCTCATCCATCCCATTCCCCCAAGCTATGCCCAATCCTCCCCTTCTCTCTTCTCTCTGCCCATCTCCCCTTACATCCACCCTCCTCCCCACCCCCTGTGCTCCCAAGTTTGCCTGGCAATCTTGTCTACTTCTAATATCCATGAGGATAACTATGTGATTTTCTTTGGATTCGCCTTCTTATTTAGCTTCTCTAGGATCACAAATTATAGGCTCAAAGGCCTTTAATTATGGTTAGAATCCACTTATGAGTGAGTACATACCATCTTCCTCTTTTTTGGGTCTGGGTTACCTCACTCAGTAAAGCGTTTTCTATTTCCATCCATTTGCATGCAAAATTCAAGATGTCATTGTTTTTTACCACTGAGCAAAACTCTAATGTGTATATGTTCCACACCTTTTTAATTATTCTTCTATTGCGGGGCACCTAGGAAGTTTCCCGGATCTGGCAATTACAAATAGTGCTGCTGTGAACATAGTTGAACAAATGCTTTTGTAGTATGATAGGACATCTCTTGGGTATATTCCCAAGAGTGGAATTGCTGGGTCCTGAGGGAGGTTGACTCCCAGTTTCCTGAGAAACAGCCACACTGATTTACAAAGTGGTTGCCCAAGTTTGCATTCCCACCAACAAAGGATGAGTGTTCCCCTCACTCCTCATCCTCTCCAGCATAGGCTGTCATTGGTGTTTTTGATTTTAGCTAGTCTGACAGGTGTAAGATGTTATCTCAAAGTTGTTTTGATTTGCATTTCCCTGATCACTAAGGAGGTTGAGCATTACTTAAGTGTCTTTTGACTATTCGAAGTTCTTCTGTTGAGAATTCTCTGTTCAGTTCAGTACCCCAATTTTAATTGGGTTAATTAGAGTTTTAGTGTCTAGTTTCTTGAGTTCTTTGAATATTTTGGAGATCAGACCTTTTGGGAAAACTTACAGATCACTGTCCTAGACAACAGTCCTCTGAGAAAACAGGAGCAGAGTCTAGCAGCCAGAAGTGGGAGCCAGAAGCAAGAGAGCAGGCATGCATTTACCACTGCTTTTACAGTATAAGAGACCATGTCCAAGTGGGCTGGTATCTTAAAGGCTATTGACTGAAGAAGCACAGTGTGCTTCCACAGCATCTCCCCCTTTTGTTTAAATAAGAGAGTTTCAAACCCAGTACCAAACTATATACACTAGAAATAGATATCAAGTATAATTAGAATTACAACCAGTATAAACAATATTAAGCAAATAACATATGCTAAATGTTTTAATAAACATTATATTCTATGGAATCTAAGTCTTATATAGAAAAAGGCTTTTCTAAGTTATAAGAGTACAGTAACTATGACTATCTAATCTTCAACATCATTGAAGGCCTGAGAAGGGGGATAATATTACTTGAGCAGGCAGGACTTACAATTAAGTAACTTTCAAAATGAGCAATATATGACAATTAGCTACCTAAGCAATCACCCAAAGTCTCATTTTGCAATGTTGAAGCAACCAACTTTGGCTAAGGCCTAGCATAACTGACAAACCATTTTCAGAGGCAGGAAATTTTTCAAAACCGTCTTACCTTGTTGTGACAAGATTTTATATTCCTGCTTATCCATTTTGGATATCATGTAATTTGTCAACGGTTAAGGTATTATCAGTTTCTTGCCCAAAGGCCAGTTTTAACAAAAAGAAAAAAAAACTCCAAGTGGAGTGTATTCGGTGCTTAACATTCTCTAGGGAACAGATTGGTACTGTCAGAAGCAAACATTTCTCCTGTCAACAGAAACCTAAGTTATTTAAATGTCATGTTCCACAGATCCTTGAAGTGGTTGAAGATTACCTATTTTAGACAGAATACAATTTCTATGTATCTAAAGAACCTAATTGATCAGACTGTATGTACAACAAACATAAACAACTATTGACCTATAATAATAATACCTGTATAACTTAATGCCAGAATATTACATAATCTGTAACAAATGTGCAACAAATGAGGACAATGACCTCAAAATGTAAACAATCTATAAGTATCTTGATCAGAGGTAGAAGTAATATATGATACAATATGAAAATATGTCCTAAAAGTTGTATCAATATACAAAATGACCTAAACCAAGGTATAAACATGCATATATTCAATCTGACAAAATAACTACATAGGTGTCCAATTGATGTAAACAAAAGTAACAAATATAATTTAAATTTGTGTCAATATAAACTATACCAATATAAATTATCCATAAATAATAGCTCTCAAGTATTTACTCTATTACTCACTGTTACTATCCCATTTGTTCATTTTTTTAACAAACATAGTTTAGCTGTTACCCAAGCATCTATATAGTAAAGGTAATAATCACCAACCCCTTAACAGTTTTGCCAACCCTATGGACAAACTTTTTTGGGATGGGTGTGTCATCTTTTAGAACTGGTTCCCACTGTCATGGGAACAATGTTCTTTTAATGGGATTCTGCAAAAATAATGTGATGGTTAAGTTTCAACATTATTGTCTAGAATAGTTGTAAACAATTTCTGAGCAGTCGATAGTTTTTTTTTTTTCAAAGTTCTTATTTGGAGTTCTGGCCTGAATGTCATACGAAGGTGCATCATTTCAGCAGCTGGTACCCAAAATTGCAGTCTTATAGTAGCGCTGTTTGCATCCTGATGTCATCTCAACAAAGTGGTGTTGCTGCTGTGGGGCCTCAACTTCCTCCTGGAAACTTTAAATATTACTGCAGGAAAAGGATCTAGATTCATGAACCATATTCTCTTTTCTAGATGATCCTTAGTGGATAGTTACTTTTCCTCATGTCAGTATTCAAACATCCAGGGTTTCTTAAATTTTTGATGATGTATATTTTCCTGCAAAGATAAGAACATAACACTACCCTAAACTAACCCTTATGAGCTTTTCTTACTACCTGTACGATTGTCAACATTGTGGATGAGCTGTCATTTCTCTTTTTCAAGAGGTTTCTCCTTTTCAAAGTGAATCATGATTAATTTGATGGTATCCATAATTTTTCTTCTTCTGTGGAAACAAGAGCAAATCTCCTTCCCCAATGTAGTACATCTTCTTATTTCCATTGTGAAGTCAACACATCCTTGAAGTATACTGGTTGATTCGATTCAGAAGGTTTTTCCATTATCCAATGCCTCTCTCCTGCTGTTGTTCCTTTCTCATTAGCATTAAGACAATTCATGTTAATAAAGCATTATGCAATCTATTTTTGGGGATATTTTTCCTCCATTTCAGTTTGTTCAGCATATTCTTCATAGTAAGATTTGACCTTTCCATAACTGCCTGAACTGTAGGATTATTTGGTATACTTGTAATGTGATTTATATTATGATAAGCAAAAAATTACTTCATTTTTTTTAGATACATATGCTCTACCATTATCTTTCTTTATTTGTGCCCATGTCTTTATTTGTACCCATGGTGGCCATAACTTCCAATAAATGTTTGATTTACTGAATCAGCCTTTTCTCAGCTCAAGGCAGTTGCTCATTGATAACTTGAATATGTGTCTATGGTGTGGTGTACATATTTTAATTTACCAAATTCCATAAAGTGCAACACATCCATCTGCCAGATTTCATTCCTTTGAGTTTCCTGAGGGTTACTCCCTGCAGGCAACAGTGTTTGATTATAGAAAAAGCAAGTAGGACACCTCTTTATAATCTCCTTAGCCTTTTGCCATGTAATAGAAAACTCATTCTTTGAGGATTATGTGTTATTCACAGCCAGTTTTAAATAAAAGTATTAACAAGTATGAATTCTAGTAACAATCAAATGCCAGTAGCAAAATTAATTGAGAACTCACACTACTTCTTATGGTGGCCTTCATCTAAGCATCTCAATGTGCCAATTCAACAGATTATATCATTAAATCTACATTAAAATATATAATAGATGTTTCTTCAGAATAAATTCCCAGACTCAAAATTACTCCAAAGTGTCATATTTTGGCTTCTTATTTATTATTTAAAAGTATTTTTCACTTTCAACAGTTTAAGATTTATGTAGAATTTTTGAAGAAAGGACAAAGTATCAATATATCCCATCTTCAGGTCCCCTTATTATCAACTATGAAAATTTTGCCACAATTACTGAGAAAAATATAGAGCCTATATTTCAAGATTTACTTGGTTTTACATAATGATCAGCTATAGTTTGCTTTTCTTTTGTTATCATAAAACATTGACTAAAAACAACTAGGAAAGGAAAAGGTTATTTCATCATATTATTTAGGTCATTATCCATCACTGAGGGAAATTGAGGCAGGAACTCAAGGCAGGAACCTGGAGGCAGGAACTGGATTAAAGACCATGGAGAAACATTGCTTACTGGCTTACTTTCCATGACTTGCTCAATTGTCTTTCTTATACACCTCAGCCCCACTTGCTCAGGGGTGGCACCACCTACAGTGGGTTGGGTCCTCCCACATACATCAGTAATAAAGAAAATATACCAAAGGCATAATCCTCAAAGAACTGACAGTGTGGCTGAGATAAGCAAGAGTGACCATAATGAAGGGAAAGTAATTGATGATAAATAACTCTTAGCATGCTGTTTGATCCCATAAAAATAGTTAGTTCTATTGCCGAAGCCTGTAACACTAAATAAATGAAGCAACAATAATCATCTAGGTAACATTAGCCTCCAAAACACTATTAATGAAATGAGACTAGAGGAATGATGGCTTTAAAAAAAAACAAGAACAAAACAAAACAAAAAGAACCTCCCAATTTTGACAGAGGATATTCCTGTTTTATTGGAAAATGGAATAACTAAAATATATGTCATGAATAAATATTAATAATAGATCATTAAAAAAACAAAAACTCATTCTTTAAACCTTTGCTATTAACATGATGATTTTTATGAAATGCCGAGGGCTGCAAAACACTTTCAATCAATAATTGATCAGTTTCGGCATTACATTGTGCTAAAGGACCTGGCAGAACCATATGGGATCAGATGTGTATTATGTATATAGGAAAAATCCTGATTATGTCTTGCAAATGGATGAATAATGAAATCAATTCCCTAACATCTGGTATAAATTCAGCAGTTTCAATATGCAAGACAACACTTTATGCATATAGTGAATCAGTAACTATATTGAGAGGCTCTTTAAAATCCCTTAGTGCCATAAGAATAACATATAATTCTGACTTCTGGACAGAATTTTAAGGGCTATGTTTCACCTTACTTAATTCTTCTGATTTGTAACTTACCTTCCCTGATTTATTTGCATCAATATAAAATGTATGGGCTCCAGTTAATGGTGTATCAAGTACAATTTGGGGAAGAATCCAAGAAGTTCTCTTTATAAGGTTAAGTCTATCACTTCTGTGATCATTGCTATTAATTTCTCCCCCAAAAATTAACACAAGCCCTTTGACAGGATTCTTTTTTCCCCATAACTTTTCTTTATCTCTTCAGCAGTAAAAGACACCATAATCTCTGCTGTGTCTATACCTGCTAATTTATAAAGTCTCAATTTACCTTTTATAATTAATTCAGAGACCTTTTCCACATAAGTTTTTAATTTTTTACTTGGTTTATGTGGTAAAAAGATCCATTCTAAGGAAATATTGTCCATCTGCATTAAAATTCCTTTAGGAAAAGTTCTGAAAGGCAATATGACTATAATACAATTAAGAGTTGAATTCACACTATCCATATGTGCTTCCTGTAATTTTCTCCTCAACAATCGTCAATTATTTTCTGCTTCAGCTGTTAATTCTCTGGAACTATTCAATTCTTTATCACCATCTAAGGTTTTGTTTAAATGAATTATTAGATCAGGTATTATCCTAATAGCCAGTCATAGATAGGGAATGTCTCCTGATAATCTTTGAAAGTCATTAAGAGTCTCCAACCTGTCTCTCCTAATTTGTGTCTTTTGTGTTCTAATTTTCTGTAAACCTATTATATAACCTAGGTAATTAACAGAATTTCCTCTTTGAATCTTTTCAGGAGCAATTTGAAATCCCCATTTAGGCAAGACTTTCTTTACTTCTTCAAACATCCTTTCTAAAATATCTGTATTTAAATCAGATAGCAAAATGTCCTCCATGTAATGGTAGATTATAGACTTAGGAAATTGCTTACATATTATTTCCAATGGCTGGCTGACAATGTATTGGAACAGGGTAGAGCTAATTGAGCATTCCCTGTGGGAGGACTGTCCATTGATATCTCCTAGTTGGCTGAGAATTATTATAAGTAGGCACTGTGAAGGCAAACTTTTCTCTATCCTTTTCTTGTAAAGATATAGTGAAGAAACAATCCTTTAAATCAATAACTATGAGAGGCCATCCTTTGGTAACAGAGAGGGCAGAGGAATTCCAGATTGTAGAGGGCCCATAGGTTGAATAATCTTGTTGATAGCTCTAAGATCTTTCACCATTCTCCATTCTCCAGATTTCTTTATAACAACAAATACTGGAAAATTCCAAGTGCTGATAGATTCTTCTATATGTCAAGCATATAGTTCCTCTTGTACCAGCTGTTCTAAAGCCTGCAACTTTTCCTCAGCTAGAGGCTGCTGCTTAACCCATACAGGTTTCTCAGTTAACCATTTTAAAGGTAGGGCTGTTGGTACTTCTGAAGGTTTACCAATTGCTTTGTGTTTTTGTACAGTCCGAATTGCTGGTGTTCATCATCTATAATATCTTCTAATATTTTCCTCAAAAACATATGTTTTGGGGGCTGCAGGATTGTTAATCTGGGTCTTCCATTGTTGCAATAACACAACCCAACAAAGTCACTGCAGTATTGTCTATATATGGCCTTAGTCTTCCTATTTGTACTTCTGGCCCTATGCATTCAACCCATCTTGTGGTTCTAATTCCCAGTAACTGAACATGTACCTTTTGAAGAGGGCAATTTAGATGCCAAGATTCTGGAGTAATGATACTTACCCGTGTCTAGTAAGTCTTCAATAAAAATGCCGTTTATGCACACATTTAGTTTTGGTCTTTGATCATTTATAGAAATCTGCCAGAATATACATTTATTTTCTCTCTCCCACTGGAGTTTTTGACTCTTCCTCCACATTTAACCCATCATTCAGACTAGTATTGCTTTTTACATCAGGCATTGTATTTTTTTAATTTTCCTGACAAGATACATTCTCCACAGTAACTGGTAATGACTGGATCTCATTCTTCCTGGGTGCCTGTAAGAGGCCTCCCATGGCATTTCCTAATGGTATCAGATTGCATTGTCTATCTTTCATTGACCTACATTCATTGGTCCAATGTCAGCCTTTGCCAAAACTCCTACATATGCCTGAAGGTTGAGTTTTCCTATTTCTGCCATTCTCAGAGGAGACATTATTGCTAGGAATCTGTTGTCTACAGTCCCTTCTCAGATGTCCCATTCTACCACAATTAAAACATTTGGTATTTTGATGTCTTCTCTTACCATTAGAAATTGCTTTTCCTACCCAAGCTTTGGTACCATAGTCAAGTGTCTTGACATTCTTTGGGTGCTGATCTGATCTTTAAAGGCCCAAGGATCCTTTTGCACTCTATGTTTGCATTCTCATAAGACAAAGATTCAATTATTTATACGTCTAGCTTCTGGGTCAGTTACCCCTATTTGTACAGCCCTAGTTAGTCTTTGCAAAATGTCACTAAACGGTTCTCTCTGATTCTGTTTAATCCTAAGATATAATTCAACAATATTTTCTGTCCCAAGTCTTTAAATCTGTTGTAGTACATAGGGGAAAGATGGGTCATCATCAAGAGCTTGATCCTGAGGATCAGAGTAAAGTCCTTCACTTAGAATTTGATCTAGGGAAATCTCAAGTCCTTTTTCTTCTTCTTATTGCTCTAAAATTATTGCCTCCTCTTTAAAAAAAAAGCATCTACAACGTAATTACAGTCCACTTTCTAGGACTGCTGAGATGAACTGAGTCCAATCTTTAAATATTGCTTAGCTACTGAAAGCCTACATTTTCACCATTTCCCTTACAAGGGACAAATGTAGTTTGTAAGCTACAATTGCTTGTTTAATTTCCCTCAGATTGGTCATATGTATGGACTTCAATGTACATTCTTTGACAAGCTCAGAGTACTTGGGACCAAATACTTTTTCTGATGTTATTACTAGAAAGGCAGGCAGAACTCTGGGGAAACTATCATTTCCTCAGTCTTTTCAAATCTGTTTACCACTTCCATTTGTAATGTTTGGATCTCCTGTCCAGTGTCCTGTTGTAATGTCCTTATTGAAGATTCCAAGGCATTAAGTTTGTCCACTGGAGATAATGTCTCATCCTTGGACATAACCTTTATAGCATACATATTACCTCCCTGGAGAGAAATTCTATCAGTCAATCTGTCATACCCCTTTGACAGAGTCCAATTAATACATTTAACAGTATGAATTCTCTCAAATAATACTTCAACACCCACAGTCATTGATTGGGTTTTATGTGTCAAATTGGTTGTTTTCTTCTCCAGAGTGCTGAATCTTCCTTTAAATAAATTACTATTTAGTCAGTACCATTTCCAAAAGTACCTCAGTTGGCAGAGTTTTGTTAGTTAAATTTTTTGTATCCTCCTTCAGATTTCTGACCTTTTTTTCCAAGAAGCTTGGTATCAGTCTGTACCATTTCTAAAACTACATCAGTTGACTGAGTTTTGTTATTTAAAGTGGTTGTATCCTTCTTCAGAACTCCAAATTCTTTCTTGAGAAACATGGTATCAGTCTGTAAAGACTATACCATTTCTAAAAACACCTCATTCTTAGCACTAGTTTCAAACCATATTTTTAAGAAAAAATACTGAGGACAAGACTAATCTTTAGACTCAAAAATAGTGAAGTAGTGAAGTAGAAGGGACATCGTATAAGTCTTGTAAAACCTCACACATGGTGCAAGTAAAGAGCTATTGAAACCTTGTACCGTTAGGCTATCTGACATATTGCCCTTTAAATTACAACTTACAATATATTTTGGATATTAAATCTTACCTGTGGTTTAATTGGCTGGATTACGTGTAATAACCATTATCTGCTTGTAGGTATCATGGGCTACCTGCAAAAATAAACCCAGCGGGGTGTAGCAGTGTACTTGGATTCACAAGGCTGGTCTGAAATCTGATTTCAGAGTGAAATGCTCAAAGATAAATTATAGATTGTGTGCTCTGTGGATGTCTCTAGAGAAGTGGAATAGGAAAATGCAAACAAAACATTAGAAAGCTACCGAACACCTGGCTCAGACTAGGGAAGCCCACATCTCACCTGAATGTCTGTGATGCATCCAGGCAGGAAGCAAATGATAGGGTTCATGGGGACTTGATTCCAATCCAAGGCATGTAAATAGAAAATATAAAGAACCACGGCTAATATGTAGCAAGAAAAGCCACTGTGCGAGAATTCTCTATAAACTACTGGCTCCAAGCACAGGGCGCAGCCAGCTGGGGGAGGACTTGTACCACGCCAGGCACACTCTGAGAAGGCAGCATGCAGCAGAGTCAAGAGGCTCTAAAACCAGATGTTCGGGAGCCAGATGATGATGTAAGTCACAAACTAATCCCATACCAGTTCATAATTATGAATAATAAAAGGTTTACTTATTTAAGGGGAAAACTTACAGATCATTTTCCTAGACAACAGTCCTTTGAGCAAACAGCAACAGACTCTAGCAGCTGGAAGCATGAGCCTTAAGCAAGAGAGCGGGTACACGTTTGCCGCAGCTTTTACAGTATAACAGACCATGCCTAAGTGTGCTGGTATCTTAAAGGCTATTGGCTGAAGGAGTAGAATGTGCTCGTACAGCATACTTTATAAAGAATTTCAATATAAACATGTCTTAAAATTGTTGTGCTCTCAGAACTGAGTTAATTGTTAGCAGAAAACTTTCCCCCAAAAATTGTGCTGTGCTTAAAATGGATAAAGTAAAATGATCTGGGTCAGACTCTGAACGTTCTGGCCCAGTACCAGTTAAGGAAATCAGGCTGATTCAAGTTTCATTTTTACCTCACCCTTATTGTTTATTCCAGCTGTAGGGCCTACAAGGACCCACCCACAGAAACAGTTGCTGCTTAAATCATACGCCATAAATTGTACTTCACAATAAATATGCTCCCCACACAGATAATATATATATGTATGTGTGTAGAATATATATATATATATACATATATATATGCATGCATATATATGTATGTATACACACACATTCATTCTCTCAGTTTTGTTTATTTAGAAACTCTGACTAATACATAGTTGTAGTTCCTGGTATGACTCTGAAGGAAATAAATGAGTCTAGATTAGAAAGGAAAATATTTTACAATTTTGCCTCAGAGTTATGGTGGAAGAATTTAGATACATACACACATCAATGAAACTTTATAGCATGTACTAGAAGCTGAAGATGAATATGCTATGCCTAATTATTGCTATCAGAAATTTTATACCTTTTTCTTGCCTTCATAGCACAGTTCTGTTCTCTTGATACAGTAATATCTGACAAAATTAGCAAAAGACAACCTGTTAGAGAGATGCACCAGACTTCTTCCTCTTTCGCAACAAAACAAACCTACATTTTTCATGCAGAGTAACTTGTTGAATCCTAGAGCTCCTAGCTTAGCAGAGATAACTAAAACTTCCTGATTTATTGCTGACATGTGTCTCAGAATAATTTCTTTCACTGCAACTCAATATGCCTTGGACTGTGCCTTGGTTCTTTACTGGCTTCTCTGGATCCTGAGGCAATGCCTTTCTCAAGAAAGTGACATGTTCCTATATTCTCTAACTGCATAAAATAATTGGAAAGGTAAACATGTATGGATTTTATTTCTCTCAAATGTTTTATTAAAGTCAGTAAAAATGTAGTCCAGAAAAAACTATTTCATACTAAGAAGCCAGGCAATGATGATGGATACACTCAATATAAAGTTGGAACTAAATGAAAATGATTTCTGTCACATCTTCTGTAATCTCAGATTTTCTCAGTAGATGGTGATATATAACCATTTTTCTCTTCATTTTCATCATACAATGAATACTGCTATCAGCATTCAACTAGGTGACAGCTTCTTCATAAATACCTCACTGTTTCACATATTTATATCTTTCTAGCCTCATAATGCTTCAATCTTAAGAAAGACAGACAGAAAATACACACACATACACACACACACACACAGGAGAGAGAGAGAGAGAGAGAGAGAGAGAGAGAGAGAGAGAGAGAGAGAAGAAAGAGGAAATGTAGGCCAAGTTTACAGCAGTAAAAAGATCAGGATGGCAAATATTCTATGCAAAAACTATATAGCCAGTATTTGGGTTTTTAACAACTGTACTGTTTCTGTAGTACAATTTCCATTCAGCTAATTTACATAAAACAGGTATAGAAAATACATTTATAAATGAGTGTAACTCTCTTCTTGAAAAAAATGATAGGAAATAAGATAAATTTTAAATTTCAAGTAATCGTATATATAACATAGGAAGTGGTAGGGACTGGTTTAGAATCAGACTCAGGCTTGCCTCATTCCAGACTGCTTATTTTCTGCTTCTGTGATCACTTGTTCCTTGAGCTCATATGTGTGATGCTAAGGGTAAACTACATAGGTTCTTATAATTTTAAGCAGCAATAGTTATAATTTTTTGATTCTCAGCAATTACTATACTCCACAACCAATATGACAACATATATGTTCATAGATAATTATTTGGGAAATTAAAAATTGCAGATAGTATGATAGTTTACATGTCATTTGAATAGACCACAGTATCTAGTTAATATAACATAAAAGCCTGTATTGTTTTGGACTCAGTTTGTAGATATGGCTAATATTAAAATCAATTAAATTCAATTTTACTATTACCTTGATTCTTTTCGTGTACCTTATTTAACCAGATTAAAAGCCTTAGGAAGAAAATTGAAATTTTTCCATAGAAAAAGAAAATCTGCTTCAAAATGGTAATAACTCTTTCTTTAGAGTTCCCTCCCTGCCAGGCTGCCCTACAGATTTCACACTTGCTAGCTCCCACAGCACATTTGCCAGTGTCTTAAAATAAATCTCTTCTGCTTCTGTTTCTCTGGAAATCTCTGTATAATACACATGAAGAAATTTTAACACATTTGAAAAAGGCTAAGTGTATCTTCATTTGTTCATATAACTACAGTTTCTTGAGCTCTCATGTTTAGGCAATAGCAGATTATAGCCACAATCATGAATCAGGGCTCTCTTTCTCCATCTTCACAGCATATAACAGTATTTTTCAATAGGAAGCAATTTTCTTTTTCCCAAGGATATTTGGCAATATTTTCAGATATATATGGTTGTCACAACTAATGGATTCAAAAATAATTTATTTAGTAGAGATCATAAACATAACTAAGAATGTTAAATTGTGACTATATATGCTAAATTTCATGTGATCGCTCCATGTAACAAAGAACTAGCCATTCAGAATTACCATATTATCAGCATCAAGGAGAGCTGATCTATTAGAATAAATTAGAGTCCACTCAAAATCTTTTCAAATAGTTGTTGAGTCTCCCCGTCAGAGCAGAAGGCCCCTATCCAAAAGAGCTAGGAAATAAAATCTCAATTTCCTTCAATAGATGAATGGATAATAATAATAAGATACATATATACTATGGATCACTCTTCAGGTTTAAGGAAAATGAAATTTGCAGGTAATTGTATAGACTTGGAAAAGATTATATTGAGTAAAGTAACCCAGACCCTGAAAGGCAATTGCCTCATCTTCTTTCTCCTTTGCAGTCCCTAGTTCCAAATTTTCAGATGTGAATGTAAAACATGGAGTGACCACAGAAACTAGGTGAGTATGAATGAACACCTATGTGGTGACTTGAGAGGAAAGTATCGGTGTAGATGTGATATTAAAAGGGAAAGGAAAAGGGAAAGGTTTAGAACTAGGCAGGAGGTAAGGAAGTTAATACAGACAGAGCTGCCAAATTGAGGGCCAAATAACAGGGTTATTTATAACGTCTGAATGAATTATATACCTATTATGTATTTTGTATTTGCCTAAAATTATGCTGCATTCATACATATCATATAATTCATGTATACATAATATATATAATTATATATTTATACAAATATATAATATACAAATATATATATATATTTGTTTGCACACTCCCTCACACATACAAGTATACAATGTGACCTTATTAAAGAGAAATCCCCACAATGATGTTTAAAAAGATGAGTAATTACTAAGCTTGAAATGAGGATTAATATAATACAAACCAAATAAGTTGTTATTTTTCTACTTTAAAAAAATCCCACTGTTTAAAAACAAATTATGAATCATGAAACAGATGTATTTTAAAGAAAGAAATTTAAGGTAACACAGAAGCAGAGTTTTTTTAGACTTCAATACAGTTAGTAAAATAATTAAACCCACAAGGACTGATTCTGGGTTTCTTATGGTCATTGACTTCTCACTCTGAACTACTGTGATACTGTAACTTAGAACATGTTAAGTGATACCAATAAAAACAGACCCCTAATGACTGTCAACACCTTTCAGGATAGGTGAAGAGCTATTTTACACAGTCAGTGTTACTAGCTTCTAGAAAATTTCAGTATTCTGACTGCTTCTTCTTTTTTTTAAAAAAAAAATAAAGTCTCTCCTTGAGGAATGACTACAAATTTTTGCCCTGATAGGATTTCAGGAAAGGTCATTGAGATCTTGTTTACTGTGTGTCTTTCTCAGGAAACTATCCTGAAAATTTTCTAATGTTTGATTCTCTAAAACAAGACCAAGTCTCCCTTTGGAGAAAATTCTATACTACCAGATGTCCTTATGAGCTATTTTATTCTTACTACATTGTCACTTTCTAAGAGAGTCTTGAAAAGGACATAATTAATTTAAGTGTGTCCTTCAAGTGAGATACAGAAAGGTAACCAAGATGAAGGTAAGAGTTGAAAGAAGCAGGCATTGTTTATAAATACTAGAGAAGGACAGGCACACTCATGAAAGAATCTGAAATCTAAATCAAAGCACTTTTGATAACACAATGTGTGCATATGCCAGTAAAATGGCAAGAACAAATAACAGAAACAATTGACTATGTATGCTAAAATGGAATTTAAATGTACCACATATAAAGAACTCGAGCAAATTCTTTCTTGGTCCAGTGCCAGAGTCTTCTCTTGGAAGAGACATTGCTGTGATAGTGTTTAAAATACTTCTTACTCAGAATTTTTAAACACTGCTATTTCCCAGTGTTAATATTGATGTTTCCAAATGTGAAAATGCATGTAATTATCACCCTCACCAATAAGCTGTTATTGCTGGTATTTTAAAAAAAATAAGATAAATGTTAACTTTGTGACAGACACAGCTCATATTCTGAGAGAGTTAGAAAAAGTTTTAAAATATAAAGTGACATGTTCTCTGAAGTAGACCTAAGAAATACTTCCATAAGAACTAAAATTTGGATGGTCTCAGATACAAATCCACATCAAAAATGAAAAGTAAATCATTATAGCCCCTGTAACTGGCTGCTTCATAATTGTGTTGATGCCCTTTAATTTTTCAAGATACAACAAAATTGACACTGGAGAACTTTCAAGATTCAAAAAGTTTCAAGATTCATCATAGATTTTTTTTTTCTGTCAGTAAAATGAAAATAAGCAAACAGCATATGAATCTGAATTTACACATATTATATAAGAAATAAAATGTATCCTGGATCATTTTATAAACTATATTTTGTAGCATGCTTTTAAAAAAATCAAATTAAAACCAATTGCTAGTTTGGAAACTATGAGGGTGTTTGATTAGCCTCTATTTTTTTCTGGTTCAGTTTTAGATACTGTTTTGTCTCCTAGTGTAGAAGTGGTACATGCAATAAAGATGATTGGAGAATCTGACTCTGTTATATTAAAACATTACCAACACACCCAATTTAAGGATAGTGTAAATAATTTCTGTTGAAGAAAATGTAGTAAGTTTGAGCATGGTCAGAATTGCTTATTCCCAGCAACAAAGAATGTGCACAAAATTGCTATGCAATTAACTCAAGGAACTCTTATTCTGAATTCACCTAAAACATTTGATTTTGAGCTTGACACTCATGTACAAACAAAAATGGGTAACAGTCCAAGCTATCCTGGAATTCACTTTGAAGAGCAGGCTGGCCTCAAACTCACAGTGATCCACCCGTGTCTGCCTCCCAAGTGCTGGTAGTAAAAGCATGCAACACCACTGCCTGGCAAAAGTATAAATTTTAAAACTGTCTTCACCCTTAGAAAAACTTCACAGTATGAGAATAATTTCTGTGACATCAAACTTTCAAATAAAAATATTATTTAAATAATTCTATCAAATTCAGTGAAGAATCAGTGATTTTACTTATTTAGTAGAAAATAAAACTTTTTAAATTGTTGTGAATGTGTTTTTTTCCATTGAAAAGAACTGTTTTCAGGAAATGTATTCTGATCATACTTTTTTCCTCTTTTAACTCCTCCCATATCCCCAAACTCACTTTGCTCCCTTTGTGTGTGCATGAGTGTGTGCGAGAGTGCCTGCATGTGTGCTTGGGTGGGGGTGCACATGTTTGTGTGTGTGTGTGTGTGTGTGTGTGTGTGTGTGTGTGAGAGAGAGAGAGAGAGAGAGAGAGAGAGAGAGAGAGAGAGAGAGAGAGAGAAACACGAATGCACACAAGTCAGAGGACAGCTTTCTGAAGTGAGCTTTCTTCTATGATTATTGAACTCAGGTTTTCAGGCTTGGAGCCATGTACCTTTCTTTACCTGCTCAGCCATCTAACAAGCCTTGTAAATGATTTTACTTAATATTTAGTTTACCTACAAAACAGTGAGTTTCATTATGAAGATTTTGAACATATACATTTTCTTTGTTCATATACTGCTCATTGCTTTCTATGAGTACACTTGAAACATTTAATCTACAGATAAATTACTTTATAATAACAATATAATCACAAACATTGGTGAAATGATGAATATTTTTTCATGAATTTTCAAAACATTTTTTGGAAATGTTCATAGCAGAAACATTTTCTAATTACAGCCCCAAATACTGTAATCTTTTGTCACTTGGTATAAAAAAACTCCTAAAAGCATCGTTGGCAAAATGTAATTAATATGGCTTTTAATTGTGAAGTTTATATTGAGTAATAATATTTTAGAAAGTCTTCTAAATATGAATATCTCCTTTCATATTTGCTGCCAATCATCAGTTAGAATTTAGATATATTTCAAAAGATTTCATTCCAAGAACAAATCCCTCTTTATAATTACTTTAATAATCAATTCCATAATGCTACGGACCGGCTCAGGGGAGCCACTCAGACCGTAAGGGAATCAGGGCGAAGGCACAGGAGAAATCAGGATATGGCGAGAAAAGTGACACACAGACACTCTCAATGTTGAAACATGCTGTTGCGATTTACTTACTTCAGTGCAGGATTATATATTTCTTTTTTACAATCAAAGAACTTGGCAAAGGCATACATCATCAAATCATAAAACAGAAAAAGAACAGCATAAAAACAGTTTACAAAAAGAATCTTTGAAGATGCTTTGACTTGGGCACAAGGACTTCTGCTCTCTCACACTTTACAAAACAAACTCTCTCCTCTTGCCTTCAAAGAGATCACTACCCTTGAGCTAGACCATCTTTATCAGCTTGCAGGTGGCTGGTTGGTTTGAGCTAAGTGACCTTGTGTGCCTGGGTGAGAAAGAAAAAGGCTACTATCTCCCTGGGAAAGCTTTCTGCTAGGAAAATTCTAATACATAGTCTTGAATTTCTCTGAAGTTTACTTTATATCACTAACTTCGACTCTCCTCCCTTCTCAATTCTCAGGCTCAGATATTGTCAGCTTAGGCTAGGTCTTTTTCTTCCCACAAGAAAGGTTTCATAGGCCTTCTATTTACAACTGTACATATTTTTCAGGCAAATGCCTAAAGCTTCTAAGGTTTTTCCTAGTAAAATTAACTCCTTTTGTTCCACATCATCAAGGAATTGTCCTAATGATAATTCTGGCAATTCCCAGAACTGGCTACTTTTTTAAGGCTTTAATTAATAGTGGAGCAGAATTCAAAAATGTCCTTAGCAGTCTTGTTTGTATCTGCAACTGCCTGGAATAGTCTGATCTGTTAGCAATATGCAAGAATCACAAAGAACACACAGACAAGGGGAAAAGACAGACATATGGCTCCAAGGACAGGCAGGTCGAGTCAGTACTAATGGCAACTCAGGTAGCATTACACCACAACTGATTGCCAAGGGACTGCCTGGAACACACAGCTCCGAGAAGCACAAATTCCACTCCTTCCAGCAATATTTGCCCATCCAGTCAGCATTTCTGCTACACTGGCGAGACAGCCATGGATGTAGCAGGTCCCCGTTTTTTATTTTTAAAATGCAACTCGAATACATCCTGTTTCACTTGGGCCACTGAATTGAAAAGACACTTAAGGAGACAAGGGAACAGAAAAATCACCAACAGTACTAATAAAATGACTAGTCCAATGAGGACAAAATACTGCACTCAATTTAATGGATTTAAAGCCTTAATTCCTGACTCAATTTTATTAGCCAAATCCTGTAGACCTCCTACTTGTAAATGAGCCTGGCTAATAGCAGAAATATCTTGCAGTTAAATCATGTGTGATGTTATGATCTCACCAAACACCCTGCAAGCTTTCTCGCCAGTGTAGCACCATAACTATAATAAAAATATTTTTAGCAAATGACTACTTTAGTTTTGTTGAACATTTTTCAGAATCAGTTGCTACTCTTAGGTCAGAAGGAATGAAACACTTTTTCCCTTGCTTTTCTTGGCTTTTAATGAGTCCTTGTAATGAAAATTAAATTTTGTGTTTTACCAGCAAAGGACAAACCATGGTTACTAAAGAAAGTAAGAACAGAAAGAAAACTCATGATGAACCTGGAGAATAAGCACGGTCTTGTCTCTATTGAAAAATGAGGCTTATGTGTATAGCTTAGTACTAGGAAGCTTTCCTTGCATACTCAAGTCCATGAGTTCAGTATACAGCACTGAAATAAAATAAAGCAGAACAGGAAGAGGTGGAGAAAATAAAATGGTCACAACTTAAATTGTTAGAAACTGGAAACTTCAATCTTATATTTCATTTTTGAATACCGTGACTTCTGAGCTTGTCAAACAAACAATATTCTAAATTTCATTTTAATTCAGTTGAATTATCATTTTTAATTGGATGGAAAATATCCTTATGAATCTATCCCTACAAGTTTTGGAGCACATGGTAATTTTCATTTTTTCATATTTTCTCTATGAAAATATTCTTGAAAACTAATTTTGATTATTCTATTTGTAATTCTTGATGCTATTTTCAACTAGAGTTATTAGGAAGATTCATAGGAATGTAAAAAGTACCCCATTATATATTTCTGTTAGCAAAGAGAAAAACCCACAAACTGCAAATCAAGACACTCAATGGCTAATGGTAATTCTGCTTCTCTCATGTACTAGTAAGTCACCTGCAATTTTTCAGAACTTGAATATGCCAATTACACTAGTTCAAAATCTGCAATGCTTGGTATTGATAATACATTGAAAAAGTTTACTAAATAAAATCTTTAAAGCGTATTTATTCATTTGTTTATTGTTGTTTCTAACAATAATGAGAAAAGAGCATAAATTTGAGAGTGTCATGAGAGAAACTTGGGAGGGACTGCAGGGAGGAAAGGGCAAGGGAAATAATGTAATTATATTTTAATTAAAATAAAAATTCTAAAAATATCATAAGTTAATTAATAAAATAAAGTGAAACAGTTTATATTCTAGGGCTGGATATAGTTAACTTAGGGTTAGAGCAATAACCTAACTTACAACATTCTCTAACTTCTTTAACCTCAGAACTTTATTTTTCATTTACTCCATTCCTTCCCACCCAAATGCAAATTAATTTACTATTCTATCAATGCAGTTTGTATTTAAGATAACATATAAATGTTTTTAAATATGTCATTGTATTTGTTTTGACATTCCCTTTCATAATGTAAAATACTATACTTTCTATTTGTTTATTAAATCTCAGGTTTACTGTAGTTATTTGATCAGGTGCATGTGTCCCTGGAAGCACCTTTATAAAGCAAAACACTGAGGTTTTTAAATACATAATGAGACTCTTTGAAAATGACCTATAATCCACTTTGCCAACAGATTGTTAGTCATACTAAACATTTCAAGGTACCTTAGAAGTGAGATGAAACTTGTATGATCATGGACAGAAGCCCATGGAATGTGCATGAGAGGACTTGGTTAGTTAGTCTTTTTGGAAACAGTATATTCAAAACAAAGCCTTCTTTTCCATAAGCAATAATTTCAAAATGCTTTCCTTTCCTGAAAGCATTCAATTTTCATTATAGAAAAATTTAAAATTCAGAGGAAATTAAACATACATACTACCTCCCTTTGAAGACAATTGTTCATCAAAGTCATTATTCATTATTCATATTATTCTCAAATCTTTGAATTTGGGAATTACCTTCAACTATGAAACTTATTGACGTTTATTTACAAAGACTATTGCTTCTATTTTTTTGGAGTACAGTAAGTACAGTAGAGTGATACAAGTTCATGCACAATATCTGGGTGATTATCTTATTGCATGTAGAGTATAATTTGTGTACATTTTACACAGTAAAACTGCCTGGCTTACAATTCTCGGTCTTCCCCTGTCTTGTTACATAATGTTACGATGGCATTTAACCCTTCCATACTTCACTGTACTAATCTGTGCAAAAGGGTTCAGGATAGTATCTACCACATAATAGTGAAAGCATCAAATCAAATGTATGGAAAGTTCATTGTTTACTGTGAAACCTTATTCAATGTTGACAAACAGTGGAGCTTTGGTTGCATTACTAGCTTTGCTCAGTTGGGAACAAGACTAGTAAATTTTCATAATTTAAATACATATTACCTCTCTATGCCTAAATGACAAATATAACATTGCTCTTCCTTAGTATTACTGTGTTCATTTTCTCATTTCTGGTTTCACTTTTACTTCTATTGTTCCCTTTCTTTTTTTTGCATTACCAGAGATTAAACATAATACATCATATATACTAAGAAATTACTGTATCAGTGAGCAATCACACCTGATATTCACTCATTTCTTTAAAGAAATATTCCTACCAACTTTCTATGATCAGATCTCATCTTGGCATTATCCTTACTTATCACTTCATACCAAGTAATTTGTTAATGTTCTTTCTTTTCTCTCACACTCTTTTTTTTAGTTAGTTAGTTTGTTTTTTTCAAGACAGGGTTTCTCTGTGTGGCTTTGGTGCCTGTCCTGGAATTAGCTCTTGTAGACGAGGCTGTCCTCAAATTCACAGAGATCCACCTGCCTCTGCCTCAGAGTGCTGGGATTAAAGATGTGCCACCACCATCCGGTCATTTGTTACTGTTTTTGATGGCCTACTCCATATGCACAACAACACACACACAGAGCATATAGAGTACCTTTTACTTAATCAATAAATATTTAACAAATATAATCAACAAATAAATATTTGTTAAAGCATCAATCACTGTAGAAGACAATCAGAATATTAACTCGGTCTTCCTTTGTGGAAATCTACAAAATTGGACCGCTTCTGTGCTGAATAAAGTCTTGTATAGCACCAGCCTATTGGCCAAGCCATTGTCTGCATTAACTTTTATGAACTTATCATTTCTACTTTATTTTTTTTAAAACTAATCTTTAGAGATACAAAGGTGTAATTAGTTTTGAAACTGGAGCTTTCTTTAAATGCTGTGTAAATATTTATATGTTTTTATGTTCCCCAAGTCAGAATTTTTAATAAAAATCATGATTAGTTTTGAATATTATAAAACATTTCAGTTTTCCTTAAATAATTTATACATCAATTTCTAACTTTTTTTGAAAAATCATTTTCTTGATTTTAATTCTGTCAAATTAAGATCAACGTTGGGTTCTAGAAATTATGGGTCATGTCCTATAATCCTGGTACTGCTACTAAGTTTGCTGTTAGTCTAGGTTTTATAAGTGAGTGTCTGGATAGCCTGGGCTATATAGTAAGAATCCATATAAAAAGCAAAGAAACAAAATGAATATATATATAATTAGTTGTCCCATGCTATCCTCGCCAGCAAGAACCACGCGGCACACTAGGATCCTTCTGCAGGAATGACTTTAATACCCCTTGGGAGAGCGAGCATCAGCCAACATGGCCAGGGACCCAGATAAGATGGAACCCACCCCTTATAAAGGAAACAGACCCTGCTTCGGACGTGTCACTCTTGGATTGGTCAATTGTCCATAATCCCAGGTGAATGCCTCGGGAGTAGGCGGGGACACTAGTGGAAAAATACCAACACGTGTGAGTACACCTGGCGGTGAAGCCGGATGTCAGCGCCATCTTGATGATGGAGAATGTGGCTGCAGCCCCCCACATCTCCCCCTTATTATTACTGCTTGCAGAAAGGCAACTCCCTCAGGAGGTAAAGATAGAGGTCCCATTTCCCAAAGTGGAAACATTAAAATGGGCTTACACGGAATCTGCCCCTAGGTTCATGACACCTGGAACCTATTCAGCCTGCCCTCTGCCATTTTTCTGGGAAAGGGAATATACGGCAGGAAACCCTTATGCAGGGCGACTTATCTCTCAGAGAGGGCCATTCTCTGTGCGATGCTCTTCAGCTCAACAACCTTCAGGGCTAGCTAAGCCAAGCACTCCACCCTGTGCCATGGACCACAGTCCTAGGGGTGCAGGAGCTGGTTGGCTTAAACCTTACTGCTTTAACATAGATAGCCATACATCAGTAGAGGCTCCCTGTTCCAGGGCAGCCAGCGCTGTGCAAAAACCACTTTGTCCCTAAGACTTTGGGATTTGAGTCAGCAGACCATCCAGAGGAGAAACACTATTCTTTAGCAGGACCGTTCCAAAACATTTCCACCCCCACCCATTCTTTGAAGTAGGGGAAGAAAGACACGACCCAGGACTGTAATCCTATGGCCAAGCTTATAAATCATCTCTAGGACGGTAGGGGGAGGGGGCCCAGAGTCATATTGGTTGTAAAAAGTCGAGGAAACACTGCCATCCTATGGCTGACTGGTAACAGCTTCGGGAAAGCTGAGAGTGTCCTCCATCGGTGCTCTGTCATCCATCTGCAAAATGGCAGGAGGAACAGCAGCCAGGTCCTCAGGCGAATCCGTGTGTTGTAGATCACTCTTCACTGTTCGGGTCAATCGCTCTGGCAGCCAGAATGGGCTTTCTTGATCCTGTGGGAAGACACAAACAGCTCCCCTGGATCTCAATAAGATGGGATCCGGGCCTTTCCATTCATTAGAAAGCACATCTTTCCACTTAACCAAATCTTTGTGCCGCTGCGGATCTGAACAATGTCGTGTTGCAGCATTTTGGCCATTATCATTCAGATTTAAAAAATTTATGGTGAACAGAGCCATGGCGATGGCCACCCTTGGCGTCGTGGGCAGTTCTGTCAATATTCCCCCTTTCTGTTTAAGTAGATAAGATTTGAGTGTGCAATGCGCCTGTTCTACGATGCCTTGTCCCTGGGGGTTATAAGGCAGGCCAGTAATGTGGGTGACCTGCATCTGTGCACAGAATTGCTTAAACTTTTGAGAAGTATAGGCCGGCCCATTATCCGTTTTTAAAGATATGGGCTTACCCCAAGCACTCCATGCCTCAAGGCAATGTTGAATGACATAAGAGGTTTTTTTCTCCTGTAAGTGGTGTGGCATGAATAATGCCAGAGCATTATTCATTTTATTATTCATTATTCATATTATTCAATTGACACATGCACATACTGAAGTTTTCCAAAGGCAGTGATATGAGTTACGTCCATCTGCCATATTTGCAAGGGCGTAATCCCTCTGGGGTTAACGCCAGTGTGTCTGATAGGAAGAAACTGGCAACAACTGTGACATTGGGTTACAATGTCGCGAGCCTCTTTTCTGGTAAGTGAAAAACGTTTGCGCAGGGTTTCAGCTGTAACATGAAAATTGTCATAAAAGGTTTTAGCGGTCTGCAACGGGGAAGCAAGAGCTACCGCAGCAAGCTGCGTAGCACGATCAGCCAGGTCATTGCCCAAACTCATTGGGCCTGGAAGCCCCGAATGTGCTCTTATGTGTGTGATAAAAAATGGAGCTCTCCTATTTAGTAAGCAATCCTGTATCCTCTGGAAAAGAGCTGCCACTGTACTAGTAGGTTTTATAATTCCAGCGGCCTCTAATAATTTAACAGCGTTAACCACATAGGCAGAATCAGAAACAATATTAAGGGGACAAGGAAATCTTTGAAGAACCTCTAAAACCACCATACATTCCACCACCTGGGGCGAGGTGGCAGAAAAGTTCTTTGTATATATTTTAGAACCTACAACATAAGCTCCCACACCATTCTTGGAGCCATCTGTATAAACCGTCATCCCGTCTTTTAGCGGGGCAGAAGATGTAACTCAGGGAAACACAATGGGATGACATGCAGCGAACTACAGCAGAGGGTGTTTAGGATAATGATTATCAATTTTCCCTGAAAAGGTGGTAACCAAAATGGCCCAATCGTCAGAGGCGGTGGCCAAGGTTTGTACCTGAGAGGAGGTATAGGGAATTATCATAACCTCTGGATGCTTGCCAAAATGACTAACAGACATTTTAAGGCCTTTAAGGGCAATCTGAGCTATAGCGGCGGGATACCACTCAATACTTTTGTTAGGAGAAGCATGCGGATGGATCCACAGTAACGGTCCATCCTGTCATAACACAGCAGTGGGTAGCTTTCTTGTTTTAAACACACATAGAGCAAATGGTTGAGTTTCATCAATACGGCACAGCTGTGCCTCCTTAATGCATTCCTCCACTAGCAACAAGGCTGCTTCTGCTGCCGGCGTCAAGGCCCGAGGGGAGGTAATATGAGTATCCCCTTCCAAGATATCAAACAATGGCTTTAAATCAGCGGAGGGGATTTTTAAGAATGGTTGCAGCCAATTAGTATCTCCTAACAACTTTTGGAAATCATTTAACGTTCGCAAATCATCCCTATAAATCTTTATTTTTTGAGGCAGAATCTTTTCAGGAAGAATAACAGAACCTAAAAATTGGCCAGTATCTGCAATCTGGACCTTCTCAGTGGCTATTTGAAGACCCCATAGCTGTAAGCTTTTAACGAGCAGCGGGTAGGCTTCCTTTAGGACCTGTAAGTCCTCATGACACATAAGTATATCATCCGTGTAATGAACCACGAGCAAACATGGAAACCGTTCACGAAGCGGTTTAAGAGCCTCCTGCACAAACATCTGACAAATGGTCGGACTGAGACACATACCCTGAGGTAGGTTTTTCCATTGAAAACGTTTATCAGGCTCTATATGATTAATTGAAGGAACAGTAAAAGCAAAGCGAGGCCTATCAGCAGGATGCAATGGAATAGAAAAGAAACAATCCTTAATATCTATTATTACCAGACTCCAATTTTTGGGCAAAGCTGAAAGCACCGGGAGTCCTCGCTGCACAGGCCCAAAGAGGTGCATTTGTTCATTAACGGCTCTCAAATCATGCAGCAAGCGCCACCTTCCGGATTTCTTTCTAATGACAAAAATGGGTGTATTCCACGGAGAGGTGGATGGTTCTATGTGTCCCAGAGCCAACTGCTCATTAACTAGCTGATTTACTGCTTCCAGTTTTTCAGAAGTAAGTGGCCACTGGGGAACCCATACGGGGGTCTCTGTTTTCCACGGTATGGGCCGTGCTGCCCCAGTGGCGCCTAGGAAAAACCCAGGCCCTGTTTGCTGATATTAGGTTTAGGATTTATTGGCTCCTGTATTCCTTGCTGGGAGCGACCCAAGCCCTTTCCTGGCCTATGACCCATTCTGATCATTATATCTTGAGCCTGAGATGAATATGCATTTGATAAGGTCAATCCCATGCCCTGCATCACGTCTCTTCCCCATAAGTTGACCGGCAGGGGGAGGACATATGGTGTAAAATATCCTGACTGCCCTTCATCTGTTTCCCAGGTTAGTCTGGTGGAGCTAATGGTGGGGTTTGCACTGTAGCCCAAGCCCTGTAGGGCATGAGACGACTCAGTAACTGGCCAGGACTGTGGCCACCAGCGCGATGAGATAATACTTTTGTCCGCGCCAGTGTCCAAAATGCCTTCAAAGCATTTACCATTGACCCAAAGGGGCAGTTTGGGTCGATCTTGAAGGCTAACAACCAAGTAGGCTGAATCCTGTCCTGTTGACCCCATTAATTTTTCTCCGGCCTCTGGTGGATGTCTGCCGGGAGAAGCAGTAACTGAGCTATCCTGTCTCCTTTACTGATGGAAAAAACTCCACTAGGGCAAGAGCATAGGGCTTGTATCTCAGCAGTGTGCTGACTATCAACGAGACCTGGGTGGACGATTAATCCCTGTAGGGTAAGCGAGCCACGTCCTAAAAGCAGGCCCATGCTTCCAGGGAGTAGGGGATCAGGCAGCTGCACAGGGATGGGCTGTACCCCCATTTGAGGCATCAATAAGAAGTCGGTGGAGGCACACAAGTCCATTCTTGTTCTGCCTCCGAGAGTCCCTCGGTTCGTTGCCCTGACGAACTTGTTCCCATATTTTTGGGGGCCCTGGGACCGAGGGCCCATCATCCCGTTTTTTGGATCACCAGTCTGTGGGTTTCCTAATGGTGGGAGGATCTTACCATGGGCATCCCTAACGGAGCGGCAGAGCTCCGCCCTATGATAACCTTTACCACAGCGTGAGCAAAGCGTAGGGGGTGCTCTCTCCTTTCCTAATGACCTACAGTCCCTTTTTAAGTGTCCTGGCTTCCCGCATTTAAAGCAAACTCTTGCGTCTGGCCCTTTAAAAGGGCGTTGTTGTGACCGCAAGATAGCTGCAGCCAAACCTGTATTCGTCAGGGGTCCTCCTAGTTCTCTACAGACCCTGAGCCAGTCCTGTAGCCCTTTATTTTTCCTAGGGGCTATGGCGGCACGGCACTCCTGCATGGCTTGCTCAAAGACGAGCTGCTCTATTAGGGGCGTGGCCGTATCAGTATCGCCAAAAATGCGTCCTGCTGCCTCAGTCATTCTTGCCACGAAATCTGAAAAAGGCTCCTGAGTCCCTTGTATAATCTTGGTGAGCGGAGTGCTCCCTTCTCCCTTTTTTGACAAGGCTTTCCATGCTCTTATAGCTGTATTGGCTATCTGGCGATAGGTGCCGTAAGGGTAGTTTGTCTGGGCAGCGGCATAGTGCCCTCGCCCAGTCAGGAGGTCAAATGTCCATTGCTGTTGTTCTGGAGTTAAGGCCTGAGCGTTAGCTCTGGCTTGTTCCTGGGCTGCATCGTGCCACAGCGCTTTCCATTCCAAATATTGACCCATGCTGATGAGCGATGCTTTTGCAACTGCTTCCCAGTCCGCTGGAGTCATGGCAGACGAGGCCAATCTGTCCAACTGGGCTAAGGTAAAATTAGCAGTCACTCCATACTTTCTGACTGACTCTGCTAACTCTTTGATTTGGTTGTACTCCACAGGCGCATGTACTCGCCCGTTTTCCCCTTCATAAACGGGGAAGGCCAAGTGTAGCTTTCTCTTGACCTTGTCAGGGATAAATGAAAAGGTCTTTGGCCCAAGGCGTTCCTCATAAGGAGGCGCCGAAGGGGCAATTGGGGGAGGGTGTAGCCTATAAGGAGGCGGATGGGCCGTTTGGGATGACCTCATGGCCCTGCCGCTGGCTAATTCTACTTCCTCCTCTGTATCCAGTTCTCCTACCTCTTCTCCTGAGCCAGAACTTTCGTGCTCACTTTCATGGTCACTTTCAATCTGCAAACTACTGTTCTTTCCTTTTTTCTTATTATTGATATCAGAAAGCTTTTGGCCTTGTGGGCCAATGTTCTCCCCCATTTTTACTTTCTTAGAATCACTGGAGGGTCCTCTTTCCTTAATTTTTTTTCTCACGTGCGCGTCTAACCTCCCACTGCATTCAGTTTCTGATATTCTGTCCTGAATTTCCTCCGCCTTTGCAACAACCGCTTGGCAAGATTCATCTTTTAAGCAATTTCTGGCGGAAAATAAGAGAATTGCTAAGATAAGCATCAAGGCCTGTATGAAACCTTCCCAATGCGGACACAAGTCAAGCTCAAAACCGAAAAATCCAGGAGCAGACATTACCTCTCTGATTATGCAGACCCACAGTTCTGAATCCTTCCTGAATCCAAGGTGAATCCAAGAGATCCCCGTAGGTGCGGTGGTCAGGATTCCTCAGCGTCCCGAGGGCTTCGGCACCAGTTGTCCCACGCTATCCTCGCCAGCAAGAACCACGCGGCACACTAGGATCCTTCTGCAGGAATGGCTTTAATACCCCTTGGGAGAGCGAGCATCAGCCAACATGGCCGGGGACCCAGATAAGATGGAACCCATCCCTTATAAAGGAAACAGACCCTGCTTCGGACGTGTCACTCTTGGATTGGTCAATTGTCCATAATCCCAGGTGAATGCCTCGGGAGTAGGCGGGGACACTAGTGGAAAAATACCAACACATGTGCGTACACCTGGCGGTGAAGCCGGATGTCAGCACCATCTTGATGATGGAGAATGTGGCTGCGGCCCCCCATAATTAGTAGAGTATTACCTAAAAATATTATTACCAAAACAGTTTGACAATTGCAACAGGGTGAAAAGTGCATGCCCCGGGTACATACTTGCAAGGTAAACTAGAAAGAAATGCTCATTATAGTAAGGGATAAACAAGGCTACAAAACACTTGAGAATGGTACAGAGGGGTAAACAGAGTGTACTACTGAAGAGATAAAAGTCTGAAATTATTCCTTTGTAGTCAGCTAAATCTTGGGAATAGTTGTCAAGGATGTTGTTCTATATTCAGTTGCTGGTTCAGCCAGTAGATATGGTCAGGAGGCTAGGGTTAAGAATAAAACCTGATTAAAGTTTGGTTAAGCCACATTATCAGACATTAAGTTTTCATTAGTAGATGGGCAAAATTAAACTATTGATAAGACAAGAAATGAAAAATTGGAGGATTATTGTTACATAATTGATCAAATTCATTGCTTCTCTTCACATGAATTGTTACTACGTGCATTTATGTCTATTTATAAAAGTTTATGTACTATATATATTTGAGTGCTTATGTAGCTTAAAGATTTCAAGTAAATAAGTAGAAATTTGTTATGCATAGCAACACTAAGCAAATGTGAAGCAAATTAATAAAAGAGTAAGTCTGTTACTTTCAACTATTTTGGTTGTTATTTTGTTTAAAAGGTATCCTCATAGAATGGGGGTGGCAAAATTAGAAATTTGTGAAAGCAAAGTATCAAGAATGCAAATAACATTTAAAATAGATTGTATCATCCTTCTATATTGAACTAAACCTAAGACTTCATATTATTAGCAGCAGTATCATATGCATGTGTTTATACACATGTTTATATCTTTAGTAGTACTCTTGAGATTATTAGATTTGAAAAACAATACAAATTTAGGTGATTCTTATGAATTAACAGAGCTTTATTTCTTGAGATGCATGTGACAATTCAAAAACACTTACAAATATACAGAAATTAGAGATGAGATGACATATGAATACATTACAAAATGGGAATCTTACAATCCCTCAAACTCTAAAAAAAGATTCACAATATTATAAATAAGCTTATTTAAGACTATCTGGCTTTTTAAAGAGGAAATGATATAACACCAATTTTTTTATTATTATTAAAACTCTCTCTCTATATATATATATATAACATATATATCCACATTATATATTGTTTTTCACATTAGAATCTTTAAGTTCTTTATAATAAAATTTTATAAATATAACAAATCCAAGATGGGTAACTATAATAATATTAACTGAAGTGTTAAGATCTCTAAAGGCTATGTAAGTGTTGAATGGGTATGATAGGTTATGATGGAATTCAAAGGCTCTAACACAGCTATTGGATTTAATTTAACAAGCTAACTGATAATAAAGAAAGAAACTCTAATCCATGTAGAAAGCTACTAGTCCTCCTGAATATTATATTGCATCAGGTCACAAGAGCCTTCTTAGAGCTAGAGGATGCTCAAAAATTTATCAATAGCCAGAGGATTTCTTCAATGTGACTGAATAAAATAGATTCTCTAAAGAATGTATGGAAGGAAAACTGAAGCAGAAAGTTTCCTTCTTCTTCAAAAATGAATGACTATAGCCACACTGAACTTATTTGTTACCTGACTACAATTTCTAAAGAAGATTTCATCTACTATCGATATCAATTTGAGGCTATTGCTAACTTTCCTACTTTAAGGCAGACTTGCTTTCTATAGAACAAAAAAAAAAAACCCAAATGTCAATGATGTTTTTCTTCCTCTAATATTATCATCCAGTTTTTTCTTATGGTGGAGTGTTTGTCAAGGGGAAGGGGTGTATGCATTGAGTCATAAGAGATACTACCTTAATAGGATTTTTCAAGGATGTCTCAATAACAGTAATCTTACTCAATTAGCCTTCAGTGTGACCCAAGAGAAAGAAAACTTTCATAAAGCTCTTGGAAATTTACTCTAAATTCAGTTGACAGTAAATGTAAAAGTTTTAATTTTTATCAGTAACTTTTTGAAACTTGAAATGACTGTAGGAATGGGCATTTTACATAGAGGCCTGCAAGCAATTCAGTAGTAATTTTCTAATTTAGACATTCATATCCACTATATATATTTTCCCTCGGGATTTAGAATCTATGGATGTATAATACTTCAAATTATCTGCAAACTAGTAGGTGAGAAACCTAACAGTAAGACATATGTTATTTTATGCTAATTCATTCCTTAATCTATAGAGTAGTGAGAAGAATGACATTTTATAGAAGTAAATTAATAAAAACAGAGTCCATTGAGATGGTTAACAAATGCATCTCTAATTGTTGACAACCAATTTATTATTTCTTATGTAAAATTTAAACACAGTGATCACATATTACTATTCTTTTAAAATACACACTTATGTAAGCATGATCCTAATTAATATATAAACACTTTAATTATGTTGCTCTTGTAAAAGATGAAATTCAGTTCCCTGTACCCACAAAGAAAGGCACACAGGCTCCTTAAAGTCCAGATGTAGGCAATTCAGAGTCACTTACTGCTTAATCCTAGTGAACTGAATTCCAGCCCTGCATCCCATGTTAATGTGGAAAGAAATAAGTTACTCTATAAAGTTGCCTTCTCATTTCTACATGCAAATCATGGCACTTGTAACCCATCCCCCAGCATATGTATTACCCCTGCAATGTCTTGCACACACAACAGTAATTTTTTTTAAAAAAAAAATAAAACCTTACATAGAAGTTGTCCTCTAACATTAAATATGCCAGAATGTAAGAAACTGTTCCTGGGCTCACTGACTCTGGACTGATAGTGGGAGAACCTGCATAGGACCAAATTAGAGCCAGTGAATGTGACAGACAGTTATGAGGATATGCAGTCTGTGAGGCCACTGGTATTAAGACCAAAATTTATCCCTAGTGCTTAATCTGGAGTCTTGGAGCACATTATCGTTGAAGGGATACCTTGCTCAGCCTAGATATAAGGGGAGGGCCTTGGTCCTGCCTTGAAGTGGTGTGTCAAATTTTGTTGACTCCCCACAGGAAGCCTTAACCTTTCTGAGGAGGTGGTGGTGGGGTGGGGGAAAATGGTGAGGCAGGAGGAGGAGAGAGAATGAGAACAGGGAAAGCTAAGTAAAATGATAAAAGATTTTATTAAAAAAAATCTTACATCACAAATTAGAATATTAAAAACAAGCTGTTACTAAGTATATATTGAAGCAATTAACACTAAGAAATACATATAATTCAAAGATAATGTTAGGACACTCACAATACTTTCAGAAAAGCCTTCTTTATATAATATAGCATATATAAAATATAAATATATAAGGTATTCTTTTACTTCATCTTTAGCCTCATTCCAATAACACTAGCTCCATTCTCTTAACTGTGCCTTGAATGTGGCTTTGTTTTACTCCTGAAACCATGCTTCAATATACTAATATTTTCAAAATTTCAGTTTTCTCATCTGTCAACTTGGGGAGAAATATATGTACCATGTTAATATTGCCATCCATACATAATGGCAAAATACATGCAAAAGAAAATTTTTAAGTATAAATAGTTCAAAATCTTATTTTTTGTGCAAGTACACTAATACATTTTTCCATTTGCCAACTTACTAATGGTTAAATAAATTCATATCTTACAACTGATAATGCATACATATAACATTAATTTTTTACTGTTGATATATATGAGTCTATTTAGTTCAAGTTACTATGACATACTTAACATTTTTTTTATTTTCAGTCAATTCTGAGAAGCATAAAGACTAAAAAAGCAAAAGGGCAACCTTAATTTCTTAACATTGTTCAGGTCAACAGAATTTTGAAGTATATATCTTTTGTGACAATAAATAAGTAAATAGACAGCAAAAACAATGTCATTGTAAATATATTTGTGTTCAAATTAACTTTAGTTTCAGTGTTCAAATCATACAACACTATGGCTTTAGCAAATTATTTGACTTGTACCCTCTAGAATTGGCTATTTTTCAGTAGTGGACCTAACATTTTGTAGTCAGATTTAATAATAATAGGAATCTACTAACAGGATAAATAAAATAGTGCCTGTGTACATTTTACTGGGATAAAAGCATTCCAAGATTTTATCAGACATAAAAATATCCCACATTAAGATTAAAATTAGCAGTTTATTTTCAGTTTATTCTGTTTCCTTTTTGCTCTATTTATGACAATCAATTATCTCCAGTTCTACTCTAATACCATAGAGATAGTATTTCCTAACAAAATGCAAGTTAATTTGTCTTCAACCATCTTTTCTTTATTCTGAAGTCAAAAAATTTTAAATTTCTGAAAAGCCATTGACAATGACACTGGGACTTGTTTCCTCTGCATATACTGGATTTTTGGGATCCAATCTGTTTGGATGCTCACCTTCCTGGACCTGGAGGGAGGGGGGAGGAGCTTGAACTACCCACAGGGTGGGAAACCCTGACTGCTCTTGGGGATGGAGAGGGAGGAGGGGAGGGGGTGGGGGGAGGAGAGGCAGAAATGGAGACTTTTGTATTTTAATAAACTTTGAGAAAAAAATAGAAAAAAAATTTAAAAGACTTTTTGAAGGACTTAATATTTAGTCTAATCTAATCTCTTATCTTTTATTCTTTTTACTTTCCATTTAATTTGACATGGTCCTTGCAGGAGTAAATTTGTTTCCACTCTACAATCTATATAAATTTTTGTTTCAAGCTGATTTTTTTCTTTGTCACAGATAATGGGTTCTCTGAATTAATGAATGTTGCATAGAAATAGAATAAGGAAAACACTTAAAATTATAAATTTCTAGAAACATTTTGTGCTTTAAATATTTCTATGTGAAATTCTTGTTTTAATCATTTAAACCCATTCATATCCTCCTTTAACTCCTCCAATATCCCCACTTTCAAATTCATGACTTCTTTTTTAATTATGATTCATATGCATCTTACTTAGTCTATTTAGTGTTGCTAATATGTCATGTGTTTAGAACTGACCACTTGGGATTGCATAGCCTATCAGGAAATTCACTCCTTGAGAAACTGTATTCTTTCATTTTTAGAAACCATTTATTACCTTTAGATCTTCATCTACTAATGGAGATTTGTGAAATTTCCTTCACTAATGATGTAATGTCTGTTGTACAGTCATTATCCAGGAAATGTTTTGTCAACCATACTTTTGAAATTTCATTGCACAGTATTGATGTCATATCTAAAAGACATGAACTAGCATCAGGCATCATGATACCCTGCTTTTTCTATGCCTCTTCTGTGATGTTCTCAACCTAGGATGTATCAGGTGTATTGTAAATGTATCAATTGGAGCTGGATAAACCATGATCACATCATTTCACCATTTTGAGCAGTGCGGGTCTCCGTAATAGATTTTGTTTCTTGCAAGTAAATAGATGAGAGGTGAGAGCTACACTTATCTGTTGATATAAGCACAAACTTTTAGAATGCAGTTAGAAATTGTTCTGGTTTTGTGAAGTGGCAATAGTCTTTTCTCTTTTAAGAGACAAGAACTCACCAGCTATGTGAAGTTGGCTAGGTTTCCAGTGCTTTCCTACTCAGTAACCCTTAACTCTAATTAGAGAGCTCTTGTTTATTCCCAAAATAAATATGTCACTATTGCACCATTGGGAATATCTTGCCAGGACAGTCATTGCTGTGGTTCCTAATGTTTACAGATTGGTAAAATTATTAACTGTTTTTTACACTTGGAAGTCCAAATAGAACCTTTCCATATCATGCCAAAGGTTTGAAAGTAATTTTCAGTAATATGTTTTCTTATGTTTTGTTTTAAACTTGAGATGAACTTTTCATTTAAAACTCAGTCTGTTAAGGAAAGTGTTAGAGTATACAAGGCCAATCGTTATTTTGAAAATTTCAAGCTTTGAAAATACATTGTGAGATTTATTTTAGAATTGATTCATGACAATAGGGATCTCTGAAAATATTTTTCCAATGAATATTTTCTATATTATTGCAATCGATCTGATGGTTATGTCAGACACATTGCTATGTGAAATTTTGTCAGTTCAGAGAGAACAGTAAATTCTTCAAAAAGACACCATCAGATATCATGTAAAGTGTTTAAATAAAGACATTAAGTTTATGCATCTCTACTGATAACAATTCAAGAAAATTCTTACTAAATAAATATCAAAATAAACTATGCAGAGCTCTGAATATTAATAAAACACAGATGGTATCCTGTAAAGTATTAAAGAACAGCACCTAATTGTTGGTGAGATGAGTGAGTCTTTAAACATTTTGTCTTGTGATAATCACAGTCTCTTCAGTTCCAAACATAGAATAATTCATATTCTGAATTATTATAATGATGTTTGACTATACAAGATAGCACTAGATATTTTTGTAAGCTTCATTCCCGTGAACTACATTTAGACACGCACATTTACACACAACACATACATACACACAAACCACCTTGATAAATACACAAATGCACATCTTCCTCTTATCTAACTAGCACCTTTGTAACTTCATAAACACTGAACTTGAGATATGTCTGTTAAGGAAAGTGGAAAGCAGAGTTTTAACTGTATACCTTGCTGAAGTAGTGAATAAGAATGAAAATACAGAGGGAGATGGTTTTTACTCTCCTTTAATTTTCCACTAAGATCTCTCCTATCTTGAGGCAGATTGATTCACAATTTTCTCAGAAACTGCCATATTGATTTCCAAAGTGTCTGTACAAGTTTACACTTGCACCATCAGTGAAGAAGTGCTCCCCATGCTCCACATCTATCTCTTGTGTTTTTGAGAGATGTAAGATTGAATCTCAAAGTCATTTTGATTTGCATTTCCCTGACTACTAATGATGCTGAACAGTTCTTTAAGCGTTTTTCAGTCATTTTAAATTCTAATATTGAGAATTCACTGTTTATATATGTTCCTCATTTTGACTGTATTATTCCTTTTTTTTAAAAAAAAATCTAGTTTCTTTATGCCTTTATATGTTTTGGATATTAGCCCTCTGTCAGAGTTGGTGAAAATCTTTTCCCATTTTGTAGGCTGTCATTTTATATTATCAGTGGTGCCTGTTTCCTTACAGAAGCCTTTCAGTTTCAGAAAGTTCCATTTATTAATTGTTGATGTTAGTATCTGTACTATTTTTGTTCTGGTGAGGAAGCTTTCTCCTACACCATTGTGTTCAAGTAAGGCTATTCCCTAATTTCTCTTCTTCTTCTTCTTCTTTTTCTTCTTCTTCTTCTTCTTCTTCTTCTTCTTCTTCTTCTTCTTCTTCTTCTTCTTCTTCTTCTTCTTCTTCTTCTTCTTCTTCTTCTTCTTCTTCTTCTTCTTCTTCTTCTTCTTCTTCTTCTTCTTCTTCTTCTTCTTCTTCTTCTTCTTCTTTTTGCTTTGTTTTTCAAGACAAGGTTTTTTTTTTTTTTGTTATCCTGACTGTCCTGGAACTCACTCTGTATACCAGGCTGGCCTCGAGCTCACAGAGATCCACCTGCCTCTGCCTCCCGAGTGCTAGGATTAAAGGTGTGCACCACCAATGCCCAGCCCACTTTTTCTTCTGTAAGGTTCAGTGTATCTAGTTTTGTGTTGAAGCCTTTGGTCCATTTGGACTTAAGTTTGAATCTATTTGCATGCTTCTAACATGCTGAGAGACATTGAGACCAGTACCAATTGTTTAAAGTATATTTTTCAAATGTATATTTCTGGCTTTTTTAATCAAAAATAAGGTGTCTAGCTCTTTCCTTTCTGCCACCGCCATGCCATCTAGACTTAGGAAGACCCGGAAACTCCGGGGCCACGTGAGCCACGGCCATGGCCGCATCGATAAACATCGCAAGCATCCAGGAGGACGCGGGAACGCTGGAGGCATGCATCATCACAGGATCAACTTCGACAAATATCATCCAGGTTACTTCGGGAAAGTATGAGGCATTACCACTTAAAGAGGAACCAGAGCTTCTGCCCGACTGTCAACCTGGATAAACTGTGGACAACTTCAAGTAAACTGCTATAGGACTGGGGTGAGATTGGAGAGCTTCCAACGGGGGACAGGAAAAAGAATGAAAATCACCTATTTGAGTTACTACCATACTGGGCTTAGATAAAGACTGTTGGTAGTTATTAAATGCGGACACAAAGGATACAAAATGGGCTAAAAAGAAGTCCAAACTTAGTTTTGCTAGAATTCCCAGAGAATAGTGATAAAGAGGCATTTTTTTCTTTTCTCAAATATTACATTCCTTTCTTCTACCCAGTCTTTCCCTGTCACCTCCTCTCTTTGCCAGATCCACCACTATCTGCCTACCCTCAGACATAAACGGGCCTCCCAAGGACATAAATCAAACAGAGCATAACAAGCTGCAGTAAGACCAGGCATGACCTTAAGTGTCTTCTGACCATTCGAAGTTCATCTGTTGTGAATTCTCTGTTCAGTTCAGGACCCCATTTTTAATTGGGTTAATTAGAGTTTTAGTGTCTAGTTTCTTGAGTTCTTTGTATATTTTGGAGATCAGGCCTTTATCTGATGAGGGGTTGGTGAAGATCTTCTCCCAGTCCGAAGGTAGCCTTTTTGTCTTACTGACAGTGTCCTTTGCTTTACAGAAGCTTCTCAGTTTCAGTAGGTCCCATTTTTCATTGTTTCTCTTATTGTCTGTGCTACTGGGGTCCTACTTAGGAAGAGGCCTCCTGTGCCTATATCTTGTAGACTACTTCCAACTTTCTCTTCTATCAGGTTCAAAGTGGACAGATTAATGTTGATGTCTTTAATCCATTTGGACTTGTGTTTTGTGCATGGTGATAGATATGGATCTACTTTCATTATTCTACAGGTTGACATCCACTTATGCAAGCACCATTTGTTAAAGATGCTTTCCTTCTTCCATTGTATACCTTTAGCTCCCTTGTCGAAAATTAGGTGTTCATACGCTTGTGGGTTAGGGTCCGGGTCTTCTATTCAATTCCATAGGTCTACTTCTCTGTTCTTATGCCAATACCAAGCTGTTTTCAATACTGTAGCTCTATAATAGAGTTTGAAGTCAGGGATGGTAATGCCTCCAGAAGTTCTTTTATTGTATAAGATTGTTTTGGCTATCCTGGGTTTTTTGTTTTGCCATATAAACTTGATTATTGTTCTCTCAAGGTCTGTGAAGAAGTTTGATGGGATTTTGATGGGGATTGCAGTGAATCTATAGATTGCTTTTGGTAGAATTGCCATTTTTACTATGTTGATTCTCCCAATCCAAGAGCAGGGGAGGTCTTTCCATTTTCTGGTATCCTCCTCAATTTCTTTCTTCAAAGACTTAAAGTTCTTGTCAAATAGTTCTTTCACTTCCTTGGTTAGAGTAACCCCAAGATATTTTATGCTATTTGTGGCTATCATGAAAGGTGATGTTTCTCTGATTTCCCTCTCTGCTTCTTTATCCTTTGTGTATAGAAGGGCCACTGATTTTTTGGAGTTGATCTTGTATCCTGCCACGTTACTAAAGATATTCATCAGCTGTAGGAGTTCTTTGGTAGAGTTTGTGGTGTCGCTTATGTATACTATCATATCGTCAGCAAATAACGAAAATTTAACTTCATCCTTTCCAATTCGAATCCCCTTGATCTCCTTATGTTGTCTTATTGCTATTGCTAGAACTTCAAGCACTATATTGAAGAGGTATGGAGAGATTGAACATCCTTGTCGTGTTCCTGATTTTAGTGGAAAGGCTTTGAGTTTCTCTCCATTCAATTTGATGTTAGCTGTCCTCTTGCTGTATATTGCTCTTATTATATTTATGTATGATCCTTGTATCCCCAGTCTCTCCAACACCTTTATCATAAATGGATGTTGAATTTTGTCAAATGCTTTTTCAGCATCCAATGAAATGATCATATGGTTTTTTTCTTTCAGTTTATTTGTATGATGGATTACATTGATAGATTTGTGTATGTTGAACCAGCCCTGCATCTCTGGGATGAAGCCTACTTGCTCATAATGGATAATTTTTCTAATGTGTTCTTGGATTCGTTATGCCAGTATTTTATTTAGAGTTTTTGCGTCGATGTCCATGAGTGAGATTGGCCTGTAATTTTCTTTCTTGGTTGTGTCTTTGTGTGGTTTTGGTATTAGGGTAACTGTAGCTTCATAAAAGGAGGTTGGCAATGACTCTTCTGTTTCTATATTGTGGAATACATTAAGGAGTATAGGTATTAGCTCTTCCTGGAAGTTCTGGTAGAATTCTGCATCGAAACCATCTGATCCTGGGCTTTTTTTGGTAGGGAGATTTTTGATAACAGCTTCTAATTCTTCGCGACTAACAGGTCTAGATTGTTCACCTGTTCTTGGTTCAACTTTGGTATATGGTACTTACCTAAAAAAAATGTCCATTTCTTTTACATTTTCCAACTTTGTGGCATATAAACTTTCGTAGTAAGATCTAATGATTCTCTGAATTTCCTCTGTGTCTGTGATTATGTCCCCCTTTTCATTTCTGATCCTATTAATTTGCATGTTCTCTCTCTGCCATTTGATAAGTTTGGATAGGGGTTTGTCTATCTTGTTGATTTTCTCCAAGAACCAGCTTTTTGATTCATTGATTCTTTGTATTGTTTTCTGTGTTTCTATTTTGTTAATTTCAGCCCTCAGTTTGATTATTTCCAGTCTTCTACTCCTCCTGGGTGAATCAGCTTCTTTTTTTCTAGAGCTTTCAAGTGTGCTGTTAAGTCTCCACTGTGTGCTTTCTCCGTTTACTTTAATTGGGCACTTAGTGCTATGAACTTTCCTCTTAGCACTGCTTTCATAGTGTCCCATAGGTTTGAGTACGTTGTGTCTTTGTTTTCATTAAATTCAAGGAAGACTTTAATTTCTTTCTTTTTTTCTTCCTTGACCCAGGGGTGATTTAGTAGTTGACTCTTCAACTTCCGTGGGTTTGTTGGCTTCCTGAGGGTGGCATTGTTGTTGAATTCTAATTTTAATCCATGGTGATCTGACAAGACACAGGTGGTTACTAATATCTTTTTGTATCTGTGGAAGTTTGCTTTGTTACCCAGTATGTGGTCAATTTTTGAGAAGGTTCCATGAGCTGCAGAGAAGAAGGTATATTCTTTCCTATTTGGGTGGAGTGTTCTATAGATGTCTGTTAAGTCCATTTGATTCAATACCTCCAATAAATCTCTTAATTCTCTGGTTTCTGTCTGATTGACCTGTCCATTGGTGAGAGAGGAGTGTTGAAGTCTCCTACTATTAGTGTGTGTGGTTTGATGACTGCCTTGAGTTCTAGAAGAGTTTCTTTTACATATGTGGGTGCCTTTATATTAGGGGCATAGATATTCAGGATTGAGACTTCCTCCTGATGAATTGTTCCTGTTATGAGTATGAAATGTCCATCTCCATCTCTTCTGATTGATTTTGCTTTGAAGTCAATTTTGTTAGATATTAGAATGGCCACACCTGCTTGTTTCTTAGGTCCATTTGCTTGAAAAACCTTTTCCCAGCCCTTTACTCTGAGTAGATGTCTGTCTTTGTGGTTGAGGTGTGTTTCTTGTAAACAGCAGAATGTTGGATCCTGTTTTCGTATCCAATCTCTAAGTCTGTGCCTCTTTATAGGTGAATTGAGTCCATTGATATTAAGTGATATTAATGACCAGTGGTTGTTGACTCCGGTCATTTTTTTGGGGGTAGTAGAGTATATGTGTTTTCCTTCTTTGAGTTGTGCTTGTGAAGGGTCGCTAGATGTCTGAGTTATTGTAGGCAGTGTTGGCAATGTTGGATTCCTTGGGTTGTGATTTTCCTTCTAATATTCTCTGTAAGGCTGGATTAGTAGCTACGTATTGTTTAAATTTGTTTTTATTTTGGAATATTTTGTTTTCTCTGTTGATAGTGAACAATAGCTTTGCTAGGTAGGGTAGTCTGGGCTTGCATCCATGGTCTCTTAGTTTCTGCAGTACCTCTATCCAGGACCTTCTGGCATTCATGTTTTCCATATAGAAGTCTGGTGTAAGTCTGATAGGTTTACCTTTATAAGTTACTTGACTTTTTTCCTTTGCAGCTCTTAATATCCTTTCTTTAATCTGAATGCTTTGTGTTTTGATTATTATATGGCGAGGGGATGTTTTTTTCTGATCCAGTCTATTCAGTGTTCTGTATGCTTCTTGAACTTTCCTAGGAATACCATTCTTTAGGATGGCAAAGTTTTCTTCTATAATTTTGTTGAATATGTTTTCTGGACCTTTGATCTGCAATTCTTCTCCTTCTTCTACTCCTATTATTCTTAGATTTGGTTTTTTTTTTATTATGTCCCATATTTCCTGAATGTTTTGTGAAGAGAATTTGTTGGATTTGCTGTTTTCTTTGGTCAGAGCGTTTATTTTCTCTATGGTGTCTTCATAATCTGAGATTCATTCTTCTATCTCTTGTATTCTATTGGTTATGCTTGTTCCTGAAGTCTCTGTTTGTTTACCTAGATTTTCCATATCCAGCTGGCCCTTGGTTTGTGATTTCTTCATTGCCTCCATTTCAGTTTTCAATTCTTGAACTGATTCCATTACCTGTTTGATTGTTTTTTCTTGGTTTCCCAGGGTATCATTTACAAATTTACTCATTTCTTCAAACTTTTTGTTATATTTCTCTTCCATTTCTTTACTCATTTCTTCCATTTTTTTGTTTTTTCTTCTATTTCTTTAAGTGGGTTATTCATACCCTGTTTAAGAGACTCTATTGCTTTCATAAAGACACTGTTTCGAACTTCTTCCGGAATAGGGTGTTCAAGTCCTTCTGTCATAAGATCGCTGGGATATGGTGTTTTCATGTTGTTTTTCAGATTGTTGGAGTAATTCTTGCCTTGGCACCTGCCCATCTTTTCCTTCAGATGCTCTCCAATGGCTCTTCCCTCCACTGGGTCTTCTGCTACCGGATTAGTGCCCCTTACTATTCAGGAATCTCTTTGCCTGCAGTCTTACCTTGCTGCAGACAGGCTATTAAAACAAAGGAACTCCCTCCCGTTTGCACTCACCGCCCATCCAGGCCGCGACACCCACCCAGGATGAGTTGGAGGAATTTAAGCCCCAAAAAAGGGAGAGAGGAAGGGTAGGGGTTCCAGGCAGAAAGCCGGGATGGCGTAGGAGGAGAGAGCCTGTTTGGATATTTAAATAATATTTTCTACATTTCTAGAAATAGAAAAGCTTAGGTTTTAACATTTCTACTTGTTGATAATTAGACTAAGTTGGTTTCATTGATAACTAAGATGTCAAAATCTTCACAGGTGAGATTTTTAATATGGGAGTAAAAAGATCTTAAAATAAGGTTTGGGCATAGCAGGATATGCCTTTAATCTCAGCAGTTGGAAGGCAGAAAAAGGAGGATCTCTAGGAGTTTGAGGTCAGGCTTGTTTCCATAGTGACTGTGTAGGCAGACACTGTGTCAATAAAGTAAAATAAAATAAAAAAGTAAATTAAATTAAATTTAGGAAATATTTGTATGACCTAGATTGTCAAACAACAATTAACAGCCTTAAAATTAAGTTTGTCTGCATGGAGTACAATTGTATGGAAATACTAGTAGAGTAGGACAAATGTCTATATTCTGTCTATTATATTTTAAATAAATGCTTATTGACCAGTAGCCAGGCAGGAAGTATAGGCAGGACAACCAGACAGGAAGTAGAGGTAGGTCAGAAAAAGAAAGATGTGACTGCCTCACTGAAATAGGTACCGAGCCATGTGGCTAACATATACTTGTCGGGGACCGAAGGTCCCAACATAGAAAACTATTTTACCTAACTGGATCAGTTCATAGGCACAAGAAATAACCAGACACAGCTTACACCATCATCAGGAAAGGGCATCACAGGCTTCTCTCCATCCTGAAGATCTACCCGCATTTATTATACAAAAGCCCCAGGTAAACTAAGGCTCATTAATATTCTCTTTCCAGGGGACACAGGGCTAGGGAACCACCTTCAACTTTGTCATCAGTTTCATCAAACACCTCTCCCCAGGTGACCTACATTTTTAACAAAAGAAAAAAGAACAGCACATCTTGGCTATTGTTGGGGCAGTGACACTCTGTCTGCAGGTCTACATGAGCACCTCAGGTGGGCCTATGGCTTCAGAGACTGACTGTCACACCATATAGAATGATGAGCCTACAATGTGGCTAACATACACAAGAATAATTGGCTAATATATATTTTAAGTGTTAATAAGAAGCCTGAGCTAATGGGCCAATCAGTTTATAACTAATGTAGACTTCTTTGTGATTTCTTTAGGACTTAACTATTGTGGGAACCAGGCAGGACAGAAAATCAGACAACATACTAGTTTTATAGGAACACTTTTTTTTTTATAAAATTATCATTTGAAGTGTATGTTTTGTCTCTATATATGTCTGTATACTGTACTCTGTCTGCTGTTCATAGAGGCCAGAATCAGGCATTTCATCCCATCAAATTGGAGTTAGGAATAGTTGCAGGATGGGTCTTCTTAACCACTGAGCTATCTCTACAGTCCTACATTGTTTTCATTTAATGGAATTTAGAATATTATTTTTCCCCTTACACTTGGTTTGGGTCATCTCTTTCTTTCTTCTCATCCTCCCCATCTCCTTTTCTTCTTCCTCCTTCTCCTCCTCTTCCATCTTCTTTGTTTTTTTTTTATTTATTAAAAATTTCCACCTCCTCCCCACCTCCCTTTTCTCTCCCCCTCCCCACCTCCCTCTCCCTCTTAAGTCTTAAAAACCGTCAGGGTTCCCTGCTCCATAGGAAGTCGAAGGTCCTCCCCACTCCATCCAGATCTATAAAGGTGAGCATCCAAACAAACCAGGTCCTCACAAAGTCAGTCCATGCAGTAGAATAACAACCCAGTGCCATTGTCCTTGGCTTCTCAGTCAGCCTTCATTGCCAGCCACATTCAGAGTGTCCATTTTGATCACATGCTCAATCACTCCCAGTCCATAAGTGTCATACTATTTATTCAAAGTTGTTCTGAAACTTGGAATATATGCAATACAGACCAGCTTGGCATTGAATTCACAGAGATACTTCTGTCCCTGCTTTCTGAGATCTGTGTTTAAACATTTTTGAAAGTTCCATACATTTATATAATGTACAATGACTATCCCCATCCAACATTACCTGTAAATATGGTAGTATGTCCTACCTGATCCCTAAGTTTTATATCCTCTTCTATTTAATTTGTTAGTAACTCCTGAGTCCAAAATAATGAAGTCTATGTGCACATATATGTATCTGTTAGAATAGGAGCAACCTACAATCAACCATATTCCCAGAGAAGACTGACAGTCCCTTCCTCAACAGATATTATCTGCAAATAACTCTTCTTGTAGTGACTGGCTCTCTGGGACCCCTCCCTATCTCTTTCTGGGAAATAAAAATGGAAGTGTTGTTTTTGTTTTCATTTTGTTTTCTTCTTGAGATAGGATCTTTCTGTGTATTCTTGGACTGCCTTGAATTCATTATGTAGACCATGCAAGACTCAAACTAATAGAGATCTTCCTGAAACTGCCTTTCAAATACTGGCTTTAAATTTCTTAACCACCATACCCAGTCACATTATAAAATTTTTACTTGATTGATCTTATCCATGCCTCCTATTCTGTGAAGTTTCCTTAATTGTGGAGGATGGAGGTTGGTACAGATAACACATCCACAAATGATTATTCAGCGTTACATATAATTGACATTTCATCAGTTATAGCTGCCTGCGTTAATCACTATCCACTGCAAAACTAATCTTCTCTGACCAAAGTTGAAAGACGCATAAATCTATGAGTAAAAGCATGAATGTTATGAATTCAATATAACAGCATTTAACAAAACAAAAAATAAGTCTTCTCCCCTATGGTTTATGATATACTGAGTAATGGACTTTTCCTAAGAGTCATGACATTAATCTGAGTTCTAAAATCCAACCAGAAAGCTGTTGCTACATAAAATCATCGTACCACTGTTGTATCAATGGGCAAATATTGTCAATATCATGCAAGATCAACAACACATATAATAACTTCTATAGAAGCTTGCTACCAAGAAGTTCTTTGTGAGTTTGAGGTTGATTTCTCTTTGTCATTCCTCTAAAGTGAGTGTTTTCTTTAATAAAAAAGTCTTGCCTTCTAATTAAAGGTAGCAACCAAGAGCAATGACAATACCATGTGCTGTTTGGGTGTGCCTCTGGGATCTCCATGACTGATAACACATAAGGTGGTATCCTGTGCCTGCATTGAGATTTTCATTTAATAACTCATGTCATCTGGGAGGAGCATTGTCCACCATGAAGGGTAATTCTGTTTGGATTCACTCTAAAATGAAACAAAACAAAACAAAATATGGAATGATATGATATAATATGTTATTTTAATTAGTTTACAAACTACTGAATGTCATTAAGATTCTTCATATATTTTTAGTTTTGTTAACCCACAAACTACCTCTTCTTTCCACAAATCTCATTGTCCCCACTTAACCTTTTAATTCCAAATATATACCTTTTGTTTCACCTGTTCTATATTCTCTAATAGAATGTTATTTGACAGGTTGAAACTCCCTGACTTTGCCTTCTTTCCTCCTTTATCTACTTGTAATTCCTTTCTTTACCTATTCTGCTAAGTCATTGACCATAACAGCTTTATTCATTAACCAACAAAAACAACACTTATACAAAAGGTCTTCCCACACCATTTCCCCTTTTCTGTTTAAATAAAAAGGAAGGTTTTAACTTTAACAGAGTAAAATCACCCATAGCAAAACAGGTATCAAGCAAGAATTATAGTTATAATATTTATATCTACATTATAATTTATTACAACTAAGAAAAACTGTATTTATAACTATCTATTCTTTAACTCTGTCAAAGACCCCAAAAGGATATATTACCTAAGTTAACAGGCGTACATTGTAAGCAATTTTCAATACTCTAGAACTAACAAAGATATCTCATTGCCTGGACAGTCACCCATTTTTTATGTTGCAACAACGATTTTTAGACTACAGGTTTATAGTATATGGTAGACTTTTCCATGAGGCAGAAAATCTGAAGATCTCTCATGCTTTGTATCAGCAAAGTTTATCAGTAGTTTTCTTATATATCCTACAAAATGTCTGGTAGTTCTCTCATAAAGCAGGAACCCCAAAGGACTGTCTCATCTTCTTTGGTAAGTTTAACAGTAATTTTTCTGTGGGTACTGCATGTTAAGTTCATACAACATACCATTAAGCAATCTAGGCAAGAGCAGTTTCTTGCCCAAATGGCTAACTAGCTCCATAAGGAGCCTATTCAATGGCCATCATCCTCTTGAAGTAGATTGGTGCTGCTAAGAACAGATAAGTCTCATTGTCATAAAAAGTTCTAAATCTTAAAATGCTTTAAATACCATATTCTGTAGGTCTTTGAAGTGTTGAAGTTTATTTAACTAACTGAAATATATCTCTGTATATCTAGAAAACCTTACTAACATTACTACAAGTTGGGGTATTGTAAATTACTATCTATTAATCTGAATTTTTTAATTATACATTACATTTTAATGACCTGTCAAAATATAATACCTTAAACAAGAACAGAAACACATATAACAAAATTAATCTTAAATTTGTATCAATAGACCAAGACCCATATCAATGCAAAGTATTCATCTCTAGAGCATTTTGCCATTAACTGTGAACAAACATTTGTAAACAATATTTGGAAATTTGGAGGACATAGTTCTCTCCAAAGTGCTTACTGCTTTTAGTTGGGTGAATTAATTTTCTAATTCATGGAGACCTTTTAGAAATCTTGTTTCATCAATTTACATTATTCTAGAAAGAGTCCACAGGTTCTTATCTTCTGTGGAGACAAATACAGAGCAAGACTCTTTTTCAAAGCAACATATCCTTAGACACAAAATTTGAAGTCAAGATACCTTTAAAGTCTATGTTGGTTTAGCTTAGCAGTCAAAACAATGAAATGTCTCTCTGTACTTAGTTCATTCACAGTCAATAATTCATAATTACACACATATACATAATTCAATAATATACATAATCCAGACTCTGTATATATTACTTCCTTACAAAGCTTATTTTTCTTTTCTCTTTAATCTATTAGTATCGATACTGTGTCTTTTTAAAGATTTTGTTTTATTTTTTAAAAAAATCATTTACTTCTTTTAATAACTGTATATATTCTTTTTCTTCTTTCTCCCAAGCCTTTGTATATTTATTCAACACTGTGACTCATTTAGAGGATTTTTTCTTATCTCAATGTGTCTTTATTGCATATCTGTAACTACTTTTGGACCATGAGCAGCTTTGTTTTTCTTTTAAGTGCTAAGTAGTCATGGCTAGGGCCAACTCTGTGGCTCTGCCAAGTCCAACATGGTGGAGGCAAGTTCACTGCCTCTGAAAGCCATGCACATTGTCTCAGTTCCAGGGTCATTCAAATGCTCAGCCTCCTGAAAGTGTCAGAGTTTGACTGGCAGCAAGAAACCAGAAGCCACCATTTCATAGGCTGTCAGTAAGCCTTTTCTTAAAGAAGCTGCAGTACTCCTGTTTGCTGCCAGCAAACGGAGCCTATCTGAAAAAATGTGGCTTCCAAGAAAATGCACTTAACTATGTCTTTTGTGCCTAGAATTCTTTCCAAGGACTCTCAGGTTTTATGTGGATGTACTCAGCACACATTGGCACACCTTTCTGTAGTTGAAGGTTACTTGTTTGTTTCCCAGCTTCCCAGACCAAAAGTAATCCCACAGAAACTATATTAATTACAATACTGTTTGATCAATAGCTTAATTGTATTTCTAGCTAGCTCTTACATATTAAATTAACCGTATTAATCTGTGTATCACCATGTGGTTTTGGCCTACTGTTAATTTTCCATCCATAATCCAACATCTGTTTCCTGCAGTGGCTACATGGCACCTTCCTAATTCCACCTTCTTTCCTTCTCTATCTGCATGGAATTCTTAACTTGCTCTTATCTGCCAAGCCACTGGCTGAAACAGCTGTTTTATTAATCAATAAAAGCAGCAGACTTCCTACAGTACACCTCAGAAATTTATCACAGGTTTGAAACCTAATGCTCCATTTCCCCTTAATTTAAAAGAGCAGGTCACCCAGCAGTATGTACAGAATATGACCTGACATGTTACCTTAAGACTAGGTACAAACACTTTTCAAATTAAGAAGAGACAACACAGTAGGAGAGAAATGGCACGAAGCAAATGCAAAGGAGTCAGAGATACACCCAATTCCAACTATTGGGAGTTCCATAAAAACACCAAGTGATATAATCTCCAAAAACAAAAGTGTAGGCCTCCCATATATATTCACCAAAATGACCTAAAATATATAATAGACTGGGTACAAATCCTCATTCCATGGCTGATGAAGCAACCCAGTAGGAGGGAAAGTGTTCCAAGTACAGACAAGAGCCCAAAACACCCCTTACTCCCACTGCTGAGAGTCTCACAAGAACACCAAGCCACACAACCATAACATGTACAGAAAACCTTGCTCAGTCCCATAGAGCGTATATGTCTGACACTTCAGTATCTCTGTTCCCCTATGCACCCTGCATTGCTGGTTCTGTGCAGCATTTTCTTGTGATGTACTTGACCTCTGTTGCTCCTACAATCCTCCATCTTCCTGTTTTTTGGGGATATCCTCTAGTGCTGACTAGTTTTTAACTATGGATATCTGCAGCTGTTCCCATTATTTTCTTTATGATGCCTCTCTGATGATAATTAGGCTAGACATTTATCTATCAGTATAGCAGAATATCATTAGGAATCATTAACATTTTTCCTGAATCATGCTTGTTCTTTCCTGGGTCTGTTGACTCTCTAGCCTCTTTTTTCCACTCATGCAGACAGTGTAGGGCATAGACTCTCTTATGTGATCTGGGTCTCAATTTGAGCCAGTCATTGGTTGGCTACTCCCACAAGATCTGCACCCTCCTTACCCCAGCACATCTTATAGGCAGGACATATTGTAGGTCATAGGTTTTGTGGCTGAGTTGATATCCCTGTCTCACTGATAGCCTAGAAGACTTGCCTTGTTTTACAAGATGGCCAGTTCAGGCTCTATAGGAGGAGGGACTACTTGTTCATCCTGGCTGCCCAGCTAGCTTAGCCTCAAAATAATCACACAGAAATTGTGTTCATTAAAACACTGCTTGGCCTATTAGCTCTAGTTTCTTATTGGCTCATTCTTATATCTTAATTTAACCCATTTCTATTAATCTGTGCATTGCCACATGGCAGTGGCTTATTGGCTAAAATTCCAAGCTTCTGCTTCTGGCGAATCCATGGTGTCTTTATAACTGCTTTCTTACTCTCATCACTCTGCTTAATTTTCCCCACCTACCTAAGTTCTGTCCTACCAACAGGGCCAAATCAATTTCTTTATTAACCAAGGAGAGCAACACAAAGACAGAAGGACCTCCTACATCATTTCCTCTTTTCTGTTTAAACAAAAAGTAAGGCTTTAACAAAGTAAAATTACATATAACAAAACAGTTATCAAGCAAGAATTGCAGTTACAATATTTATACATACTTTATCTTTTATCATAACTAAGGAAAACTATAACTATAACTATCTATTTATTCTTCAACTCCATCAAAGACTCCAGAAGGATATTCTATTACCTAAGAAAACAGGAAGTGCATTATAAGCAAATTCTAGAATTGACAGAGACATCTTGCTGCCTGAGCAGTCACCAAAAGTTCTTCTGTACTGTTGGGGCATCTATCTTCATCTTACAGGCCCATAGTATCCAGGATACATTTCCATGAAGCAGGAAATTTCAAAGACAGTTTGGTCACTTTCTTCTTTGTCCTGTAAAATGTCTCAAAGTCTCTTTAACGAAGCAGGAGCCCCAAAGGATTATCTCAATTTTAGGCAAGTTCAGCATTCATCTCTCTGTGGGTATTGCATGTCCAGTAAAGCAGTGCAGGCAAAACCAGTTTCTTGCCCAAATGGCTAAGGAGCCACTTCAATGCCCATATTCCTCTTGAAGTAATTGGTACTGCCAAGAACAGATGTGTCTCACCTTCATGAAAAGTCCTTAGTTATTAAAACATTTTAAATGCCATATTCTGAAGGTCTCTGAAAGATTTAAAGAATACCTGTCTAACTGAAATATATCTCTGTATATCTAGAAAATATAACATGACTACAATCTTGACTTTTAAAGATGAGTTTCTAATAACCTATATTTTTCAATTATACACTACATTCTTAAAGGAGCTACACACTCATAATACCTTAATCAAGATCAGAAATACATATAACAAACAAAATTGATCTTAAATTTGTATCAATAAACCAAGATCCATGCCGATGCAAATTATTCATATCTATATTATATTCCCCTTTAAATGTAAAAGAATATTTATAAACAATATTTGGGAATATGGGCATAGTTTTTCCAATACTGCTTCCCTCTGTTTGTGGGCACTGTTAATCAGGTCTTTCATGGTATATCCTGTGTACTAGGTTCATCTCAGTCAGCAGTTAGGCAAAGTAATTTTTTGAGGGTGTTCATGGTGACCATTCAGGAGGCTGTGGTCTATCAAACCATATTGATCTAGAAGAAATCCATAAGATCTCATCTTCTGTAAAAGCAAAAGAAAAAACTCTTTTCCAAAGCACTATATCCTTAGACCCAAATTCTGAAGTCAAGATACCTATATAAATATACATGCTAGTTTAGCTTAGCAGCCCATATAATAAAATGTCTCTCTGTACTTTGGTCCTTCACAGTCAAAACAATTCAAAGAAAACACAATAATATACATAATCCAAACACTGTGAATTTTCCATTTTTACATGGCTTATTTTTCTTTACTCTTTTTAATCTATGATTATCTGCATTCTTTCTCTTGAAAGACTTTTCCTTTTTTTAAAGTATTAACTCTATACTTTTTCTTCTCTCTTCCAAGCCTATGAACATTTATCCAACACTGAACTATTTAGAGGTCTTTTATGTCTGAATCTGTCCAATTGTGAATCTGTAATTATATTTTGATCAGAATTGTTTCTTAAAATGCTAAGCAGTTTGGTCTCAGCGGCCCTGGGTGCTGACTATGCCTCTCTCAGGCATTAAATATGATGGAGGTAGTGCAGCTTAGCTCTAGGACTGCTGGGTGGGAGCCATTCTCACCACCTAAACTCTGGGTAGCGCCATGCAGCATATAAACCTTTTCGTTTTCTGAGTAAAAGTTAAATCCAGCATGCAGCTGACTGCATGATCTGGAAATATCTCTGTGTATGGCAGTGGGAATCCACCATGCTTTTCTGCTTGTGCATGCCTAATAGACCTGATTCCTTTGCCGGCCCATGCGGGGAGCATATAACCATGGGCATGGTCTCAGCGACTTTCCTCCTGACCCTGAGTGGGCACACAAACTCTTGGACCTACAAATGCCACTGAAATGTTCCATAGCTGCAGTTGGCCCCGGTGGAATGGCCCAGAAAGCTGCATTTTAAAACTGCACAGCTTTTTTTTCTGCTATGTCTGAATCAGAAAAATCTCTCTTAAAGGAGCCAGTTCTCTGCTTGCTTCTAGCAAACAGAGACCATCAAAGAAAATACCACTAGCAAGCCATGCTTAACTCTGTTCTTTTGTGTGTATACTTAATTTTTAAGCTTTCTCAGATTTTTATAGAGACTTTATCTGATTACATGGGAACAAATCTGTTACAGGAAAGGGCTATTCTCAAGGTACTAAGGAATTTTAAAGAACCTCTTAATATACTTACTGATTCACAATATGCAGAAAGAGTTATCTTGCCTTTTGAAACCGCTGAATTTATATGAAAAGTGATAGAACTGACTCCATTATTTATCTAGGTGCAAGACACAATCAGGAATAGGCTTTGTCCTATATACATAACACAATCTGTTCCCATACACATCTGCCAGATCCTCTAGCAAAAGGTAATGCAGAAATTGATCAACTATTGATTGGAAGCATGTTGCAGGCATCAGAATTTCATTAAAAAATCATGTCAATAGCAACGGTTTAAAGAAAGAGTTTTCTATTACATGGCAACAAGCTAAGGAGATTATAAAGAGATGCCCTACTTGCTCTTTCTATAACTAAAGACTGCTACCTGCAGGGACTAACCCAAAGGGTACTCAAAGGAATGAAATTTGGTAAATGGATGTGTTCCACTTTGCAGAATTTGGAAAATTAAAATATGTACACCACATCATTGACATGTATTCAGGTTTTCAATGGGCAACTGCTTTAAGCTCAGAAAAAGCTGATTCAATAATAACTTATTTATTAGAAGCTATGGCCATCATGGGTATACCTGCACAAATAAAGATGGATAATGGTCCAGCTTATGTCTCTAGGAAAATGAAAAGGGTTTTTGCTTATTACAATATTAAGCATGTTGCAGGTATACCATACAATCCTGCAGGTCAAGCAGTCATAGAAAGATCAAATCGAACTATAAAGGCTATGTTAAACAAACAAAAAGGGGTGGAAAATAGCCCCAGAAATAGGTTACATAATGCTTTATTATCCTTGAATTTTCTCAACACTAATGAGAAGGGGAAAACAGCCGCAGAAAGACATTGGATAATGGAAAAGTCTCCTGAATTAAATCAACAAATTTATTTCAAGGATGTGCTGACCTTACAATGGAAGCCAGAAGATGTGCTGCATTGGGGAAGGGGTTTTGTTCTTGTCTCTACAGGAGAGGAAAAATTGTGGATGCCATCAAAATTAATAAAGGTTCGGTTTGAAGAGGAGAAGCCTCTTGGAAAAGATAAATAGCAATTCATTCATAAGGATAATAATCATACCAGTGGTAAGAAAAACATAGGTTGGAGGCAGGGTTCTCTTCTTATCTCCACAGGAAAACACTCATCTTCAGAGAATTCTAGGGACCCTGGATATTTTAATACTGATGGATGGAAACTAGTTACAACCCAATATGGATCAGAAAGAAATCTGAATAGGTTCAGTAAGTACAATTATTATGTACGTATTTTTAAATATGTATTAATGTGCATTTACTTGTAAATATGTAGAACTGATTTTGAAGTTGGACTCTGGCTCAGTCCCTCTTCAATGCCAAGCCTGTTGATGAGAGATATCTCAGAGTTTCTGTCTCATGTCAGGAGCCATGATATGGGACAGAATAAGAATAATAATATTAATAATATTGATAAAATTTCTTTTTCTTTCCTCATATCTGTTTCTGTCTTTATTATACCTTTCATTGAATATATGTCTGTATATGTCTTTGTAGGTAATATTTAACTTTCCTATAAGAAACAATAAATTTTCCTGCAGTAATCTTTGAAGTTTCTGGGATGAAGATGGGGCCCCACAACATCAACTCCACCTGGTTGGTATGACGTCATGATGTTGATAGCAGCCCACTGTTCCTTTTACAGAGTGGCGCCCAACGTGGTAATGAACTCCACGTAAAACCTGAGAGGGCTTAAAAAAAAAAGGGAAAAAGAGTTTAACACAGCTTTTTGCTGTTTGTTAGAACATGCCATAGAGAGATTTCCTGTTTCATCAATAGTGGCAGATAAAAAAAAAGCTGCACCATTTTAAAACGAGGCTTCCTGGGCCCTGCTGCCTGTGCAAACTCCGGCTATTGAGCATTTCTGGGCCCTGACGTTTGTGTGCCCACTCGGAGTCGGGAACAAAGTATCTGAGATCATTCCTGTAGCTCAGCTCTTCCTGCCTGAGTAGGCAGCGGGATCAGGTCTACTAAAATGTGGCGGTTTTGAAATACCAGTTTTTGGGCTGTGCCGCCATTGCGATCTCTGTCTGGCTCCTGCACTAGACAGAGCTTTTGAATGTATCATTTGGAGTAAAGTGCTACTGCTTGCTTGATGGCAATGTGGACTGCTGTGTGTCTGGAACTGTGTGCAGCTCATTGGCACCAAATGGCTTTGAGGCAGGAGCTGCTCAGTTCCGCCACACTGAACTGTGCTGGTCTCAGGAAGGAACTGTCGTAATTACCATAATAACAGCGCAGTTAAGGTTTAGGCTGGGCAGGAAACAGGCAGTACTGTATTACCCCTATGTGGCACAAGATAAAGTTTTTAAGAAGCGCTTAGCATTTTAAGAACTGCTCCTGGACAGTAAAGAAGTACAGATTCATAATAGGACAGATTCAGACATAGAAGACCTCTATATGGGTCACAGTGTTTGATGAGTATATGTAGGCTTGGGAGAGAGAAGAAAGATAATATAGAGAATAAAGTTAATGCCTTAAAAAAAGGGTAAAATCTGTAAAGAGACAGAGTACAGATAGTTATAGATTAAAAGAATTAAAGAAAAATAAGCCATGTGAAAATGGAAAATTCACAGAGAGTTTGGATTCTGTATATTGTGTTTTCTTTCAATTTTTTTGACTGTGAAGGAGCTAAATACAGAGAGACATTCCATTGTATGGGCTGGTAGGCTAAACCACCACGTATATAATTATAGGCTATTAAGACTTCAGAATTTGGATCTAAGGATATGATACTTTGGAAAAGAGATTCTTCTTTTGTTTTTACAGGGGATGAGCCCCTGTGGATTGCTTCTATCCCAATATGGTATGATGGACCATGCCCTTCTGAAAGGTTGCTATGAACACCCTCAAATAATTTCATTACACAGGACATATCATGAAAGACCTGATTAACAACGCCACTATACAGCAGGAAGAAGTATGGAGAGAAATAACTACGTCGATATTCCCAGATATTGTTTATAAATGTTCTTTTACATTTAAAGGGGGATATGATATAGATATGAATAATTTTCTTTGGTATGGATTTTAAGGTCAATTTTGTTATGTGTATATGTATTTCTGCTCTTGATTAAGGTATTGTGATTGTGTAGTTCATTTAAAAATATAATGTATAATTAGGAAATATAGGTTGTTAATGGATAATCATCAATAATAGTCAAGCTTGTAGTCATGTTATTTGGATTTTCTGGATATATAGAGATATATTTCCGTTAGATAGGCATTCTTCATATATTTCAAAGACTACAGAATATGTCATTTAATGTGTTAATATCTTAGGGCTTTTCATGACAATGAGACACATCTGCTCCTGGTAGCACCAATCTACTTCGAGAGGAAGATGGGCATTGAAGAGGTTCCTTATGGAGTTTGATAACCATTTGGGCAAGAAACTGCTCTTTCCTGGACTGATGCATAAACTGGACACAAAGAACCCACAGAGAGAGGACTGCTGAACTTTTCTAAAGGTGAGATGGTCTTTCAGGTTTCCTGATTCGTGAAAGAGTCTGCGAGACATTCTTCAGGACACAGCAGATAATGACTGAACTGCCATTGAAATTTCCTGCTTCTTGGAAATGTCTGCTGGGTACTATGGGCCTGTAGGGCAATGATGGATGCCCCAACGGAACAGAGGAACTTTGAGTAACTGTCCAGGCAGTAACATGTCTCTGTCATTTCTAAAGTTTTGGAAGTTCCTTACTTCTTGTTTAATTAGGTATTATTATATCCTTCTGGAGTCTTTGATGGAATTGAAGAATGGTTAGTTATAGTTTTCTATTATTATGATAAAATATAAAATAGATATAAATATCGTAACTGTAATTCTTGCTTTATAACTGTTTTGCTATATGTAATTTTATTATGTTAAAGTGAAAGTCTTTCTTTTTTGTTTAAACAGAAAAATCGGAAATGATGGAAGATTGGTCTATGTGTTACTCTCATTGGTTAATTAATAAAGAAAACTGCTTGGCCTGATAGGTCAGAATATAGGTAGGCAGAGAAGACAGAACAAAATGCTGGGAGGAAGAGGGCAGTGAGGCAGACGCTTCAGTTCTCCTCTCCAAGATGGACGCAGGTTAAGATCTTTCCCGGTAAGCCACCACCTCATGGTGCTACACAGATTATTAGAAATGGGTTAATCAAGATGTTAGAGTTAGCCAATAAGAGGCTACAGAAAACAGGCCAAGCAGTGTTTAAATGAATACAGTTTCCTTGTAATTATTTCGGGTATAAACTAGCCGGGAGCTGGGCAGTGAGAATGTGGCCCACCGCTCCTATTTACTACATTAGGGATATCATTTAGGGGTTGGTTATAATTGGTATAGGGTTGAGGGGATGGGGGAGGTATTTTATAGATTCAGGGATGTTTATGGAAAAAATAGGGATTAATTGGTGATGGGATAATAATATATTGGTATTTGTGAGTTATTGGTTTTAGAAAATTATATTGGCATTGATTCTTGTATATTGATATATTGAATATTGTATGTGAGTATGCTTCTACCTCTGTTTAAAACACTTGTTATTGTTTTGACATATATACATATATTTACCATATTGCAGTGTATATTTCTACCTCTGATAAGACACTTTTATATTATTTAGGTAATGATACACATTGTTTACATTTGGAGGTCATTGTCTTCATTTATTGCATAGTTGTTTATTCTCTTAGTCTTCAAGTTAGATAGGTATTGAAAATTATAAATCAATAGTAATATATGTTTGTTATATTTATATTTAGGCTAATCAGGTTCTTTAGATACATAGAGATTATATTTTGTATAGATAGTATAATCTTCAACCTCTTCGAAGAGCTGTAGAAAATGGCCTTTAATCTAACCAAGAATTCTGTGCTAGTGAGACACAATCACTCCTGACAACACCGCTCTACTCCAGAGAGAACATTGAGCACCAAAGACACTCCACTTGGAGCTTGTCTTCTTCTTGGCAGAACTGGCCTTTGGGCAAAGAAAAGACCATACCTCCCCCACTGACAGAGTTACAGAGTATCCATAAATGGATAAAAACAGGATTGTCTTATCCTGCCAAGACAGGGTAAGATAGTTCTAAAAAGATTCTTGCTTTGAAAACGGCATGTCAGTTGTGTTAGGCCTTAGCCAAAGTTGGTTGCCTCAATATTGCAAATGAGATTTTGGGTTATTGCCCAGGTAGTCAGTTGTCTCTGTCATTTGTTGCACATTTTGAAAGTTTTTCGTTTGTACTTCCTGGTTGCTTAAGTAATATTTCTTCCCTTCTCAGATCTTTGATGGAGTTGAAGATTTGATAATTGTAGTTACCCTCCTCATGATTTAGCTAAACTCAATTTCAATACATTTTTGAGACTCCTTGAAATAGAATGCTTCATAGAACTTTTGTTATGTGTCTCCTGATTAAAATTGTTTGTTGTTTGTAATTTTATATTTCTTATCTGTTTCTACTGTATATAGTTGTATTGGGTTTGGTTTGATCTTGTTTAGACAAAATGGGGAGATGATGGGGAAGCTCAGCCAATCACATTCTGTTTAGGGTGTGTCTCCCTGGGACCAAAGAAAATAGATAAAAATCCAGGTGTGCTTGCCTCTACCCTTTTGTTCCCTGCACTTCTGGATCGCTGGAATCCTGGTTTTGTAAGTTCCCTTTCTTCTGTTTATTAAAGCTAAATATTTTATATTAAGCAAGTCTGGTTAATTCTAACTACCAATCAACCATGCCCTTCATCTCAGTTTCAGGAGGTCCCATTTATTTATTGTTGCTCTTATTGTCTGTGCTACTGGGGTTATATTTAGGAAGTGGCCTCTTGTGCCCATGCATTGAAGGCTACTTACCACTTTCTCCTCTGTCAGGTTCAGTGTAGTCGGATTTATATTGAGGTCTTTAATCCATTTGGACTTGAGTTTTGTGCATGGCAATTGATAGGGATCTATTTTCATTCTTCTACATGATGACATCCAGTTATGTCAAGATCATTTGCTGAAGATTCTTTCTTTTTTCCATTTATATAACTTTAGCTACTTTGTCAAAAATCAGGTATCCATCGGTATGTGGATTAATATCCAGGTCTTCAATTCAATTCTGTTCATCAACGTCTCTGTTTTTATGTCAATACCAAGCTGCTTTTATTACTGTAGCTCTGTAATAGAGCTTTATGTCAGGAATGGTGATGCCTCTGGAAGTTCCTTTATTGTAAGGATTATTTTGGTTATCCTTGGTTTTTTGTTTTTACATATGAAGTTGAGTACCATTCTTTCAAGTTCTGTGAAGAATTGTGTTGGGATTTTGATGGGGATTACATTGAATTTATAGATTGCTTTTGGCAACCTTGCCATTTTACTTTGTTGATACTTCCTATCCAAGAACATGAGAGATCTTTCCATTTTCTGGTATCTTTTTCAATTTCTTTCTTCAAAGACTTTAAGTTCTTGTCAAATAAGTCCTACACTTCCTTTATTAGTGTTACCCCAAGGTATTATATGATATTTGTACCTATTGTGAAAGGTGATGTTTCTCTGATTTCCCTCTTAGCTTCTTTATCATTTGTATATAGGAGGGTTACTGATTTTTTGAGATGATCTTGTATCCTACTATATCACAGAAGGTATTTATTATCTGTAGTTCTCTGTTAGAGTTTTGGGGGTCACTTCTCTAGACTATCATATCATCTGCAAATAAAGAAAGTTTTACTTCATCCTTTCTGACCTGAATCCCTTTGATCTCCTTATGTTGTCTTTTTGCTATTGCTAAAACTTCAAGAACTATGTTGAAGAGATATGGAGAGAGTGGACAGACATGTCTTGTTCCTGATTTTGTGGAATTGCTTTTGGTTTCTCTCTACTTAATTTCATGTTAGCTGTTGGCTTTCTGTATATTGCTTTTATTATATTTAGATATGGTCCTTGTATCCCTAATCTCTCCAAGACTTTTATCATGAAGGGGTGTTAAATTTTGTCTAATTTTTTTTTAACATCTAATGATATAATCATATGGTTTTCTCTTTCAGTTTATTTACATGGTGAATTACACTGATAGATTTTGTGTGTGTGTGCTGAACCAGCCCTGCAACTCTGGGATGAAGCCTACTTGACTATATTGGATAATTTTTTGATGTGTTCTTGGATTTGGTTTACTAGTATTTTATTGAGAATTTTTGCATCGATGTTCATGAGTGAGATTGGTCTGTAATCCTCTTCCTTGGTTGAGTCTTTGTATGGTTTTGGTATTAGGGTAGCTGTAGCCTCAAAATGAGAATTTGACAATGATGCTTCTGATTCTACTATGTTTAAAACTTTAAGGAGTATAAGTAATAGCTCTTCTTGGAAGTTCTGGTAGAAATCTGTATTAAAAGCATCTGGCCCTGGGCTTTTTGTTGTTGTTGTTGGGAGGTTTTTTTATGACAGAATCTTCTATCTCCTCAGGCTTGTGGGTCTATTTAAATTACTCACCTGGTCTTGATTTAATTTTTGTATATAATATCTATCTAAAAAATGTCCATTTCTTTTACATTTTCTAATTTTGTGGAGTACAGGTTTTTGTAGTAAGACCCAATGATTCTCTGAATTTCCTCAGTGTCTGTTGTTATGTCCCCTTTTCATTTCTGATTTTGTTAATTGGAATGTTTTCTCTGCCTTTTGATTAGTTTGGATAAGGGTTTGTCAATCTTGTTGATTTTCTCAAAGAACCATCTCTTTGTTTCATTGATTCTTTGTATTGTTTTCTGTGATTCTATTTTATTGATTTCAGACCTCAATTTGATTGTTTCCTGTCTTTTACTCATTCTGGGTGAGTCTGCTTCTTTTTTTTTCTAGAGCTTCTAGGTGTGCTGTTAAGTCACTAATATGAGCTTTCTCTGTTTTCTTTATTTTGGGTACTTAATGCTATGCACTTTACTCTTAGCACTATTTTTATTGTGTCCCATAAATTTTGTTATGTTGTGCCTTCATTTTCATTGAATTCAAGAAATGTTTTAATTTCTTTCTTTAGTTCTTCCTTAACCTAGGTGTGGTTCAGTAGTTTACTGTTCAGTTTCCATGAGTTTATAGACTTTCTGTGGGTGGAGTTGTTATTAAATTCTAAGTTTACTCCATGGTGATCTGACAAGACATGGGAATTAGTCCATTTTTTTTGTATCTGTCAGTGTTTGCTTTGTTACCAAGTATGTGATCAATTTTAGAGAAGGGTCGATGAGATGCTGAGAAGGTACATTCTTTTGTGCTTGGGTGGAATGATCTATAGATGTCTGTTAAATCCATATGATATATAATATCTATTAGTTCTCTTATTTCTCTATTAAGTTTATGTCTGATTAACCTGTCCATAGTTGAGAGAGGAGTGTTGAAATCCCCTACTAAAAGTGGGTGGGGTTTGATGTGTGATTTAAGTTTTAGTAGTGTTTCTTTTAAATATGTGGGTACTATTTTATTAGAGGCATACATATTTAGGATTGAGACTTAATGAATTCATCTTAATGAATTGTTCCTCTTATGAGTATAAAGTGTCCTTCTCCATCTCTTCTTATTGTTTTTAGTTTGAAATCAATTTTGTTAGGTATTAGAATAGCTACAACCACTTGTTTCTTAGGTCCATTTGATTGAAAACCTTTTTCCCAACCCTTTCTCTGAGATAGTGTCTGTCTTTGAGGTAAAGGTATATTTATTGTAAATGGCAGAAGGATGGATCCTGATTTCGTATCCATTCTCTTAGCCTGTGTCTATTTATAAGTGAATTGAGTCCATTGATATGAAGTGATATAAATGACCAGTGGTTGTTAACTCTGGCTATTTTTCAGTATTAGTGTTTGTGTGTTTCCCTTCTTTGGTTTATGCCCATGAGGGGTTATCAGATGTCTGTGTTATTGTGGTTATAGTTAGTTTCCTTGGGTTGAGGTTTTCCTTTTAGTACTTGCTGTAAGACTTTGTTTGTGTATGCATATTTTTACAATCTGTTTTTGTCATGGAATATCTTTCTTTTTTCCATCAGTGGTGAATGAAAGCTTTGCTGTTTTTAGTAGGTTGGGCTACCATCTATGGTCTCTTAGAGTCTGCAGCACATCTATCTAGGACCTTTTGGCTTTTATGTTTTCCATTGAGAAGTCATGTCTAATTCTGACATGTTTGCCTTTATACGTTACTTAAAGTTTTTCCTTTGCAGTTCTTAGTATTCTTTCTGTATTCTATATGTTTTTTGTTTTGATTGTAATATGGTAAGGGAATTTTTTATCCAGTTTATTTGGTGTACTGTAAGATTCTTGTACCTTCATAGGGAAAAACCTTCTTTAGGTTGGGGAAGTTTTCTTCTATAATTTGGTTGAGCATATGTTCTGTGCCTTTGAATTGGAGTTCTCCTCCCTCTTCTACCCCTTTATTCTTAGACATGGTCTTTTTATGGTGTTCTCAGAATGTTTTGTGTTAAAAAATTTTTTGTATTTAATGCTTTGTTTGAAAAATGAGTCTATTTCCTCTATAGTATCTTCAGCACCTAAAATTCTTCTATCTCTTGTACTCTGTTGGTTATACTTGTATCTGTAGTTCTTGTTTGTTTAATCAGATTGTCCATATTCATCATCCCCTCACTTTGTGCTTTCTTTATTACCTTCAGTTCAGTCTTCAAGTCTTAAACTGTTTCCTTCACCTAGTTAATTATATTTTTTTCTTGAATTTCTAAGGGGGATTCATTAATTTCTTCCAACTTTTTGTTTGTCTTTTCTTCCATTTCATTAAAGGTTTTCATTTCCTCTTTAAAGGTCTTCATCATTTTCATAAAATTATGTTTAAACTCATTTTCTACTACCTCTTCTGGGTTAGGATGATGAAATCTTCCTGTTGTGTGTTCACTGCTTTCTAGTGTTACCATGTTGCTTTTTAGGATGTTGTAGGAATTCTTGCATTGGCCCCTACCCATCTCTACCTTCAAATGAGGCTGGCAGTGTCTTTGCCTTTGGTCCAATCCTTGCTGTAGCTGTACCTTAAGTTCCCTCAGTATTGGAGCATGCCCTTATGTCCCCTCTGTATTGTAAAAAGCTGTGTTGTAGGGTTCCAAGGAGTTAGCAGGTGAACAGGTGGGTTTCTCGCTTATTATAATATATAGCACATTACAGGTATACCAAATAATCCACAGTTCAGGCAGTTATAGAAAAGTTAAATTGTACTGTAAAGGATATACTTAATAAACAGAAAAGAATGGAAAATATTTCCAGAAATAGATTGCATAGTGCTTTATTAACCTTGAATTTTCTTAATGCTAAAAAGAAAGGAACAACAGGAGCTGAGAGCCAGTGGATAATGGAAAAAAAACTTCTGAATTGAATCAACCAGTATACTTCAAGGATTTGTTGATGTCCTAATGGAAACCAGGAGATGTGCAATATTTGGGAAGGAGGTTTGCTCTTGTTTCCACAGAAGAAGGAAAACTATGGGTACCATCACAATTAATATTCACTTTGAAAAGGAGAAACCCCTTGAAAAAGAGAAAGGACAAATTATCCACAGTGGTGACAATCATGCAGGTGGTAAGGAAACCTCTTAAGGGTTGAGGCAGGGTTCTCCTTTTATCTTTACAGAAAAATACACATCATCAAAAAATCAAGAGACCCTGGATATTTGAATGCTGACAGAAGGAAGAATACCTATCCACTAAGGATCATCTTGAAAATGAAATATGGAATATGAGGATACTGGTTATACATTCATTTTCACACACACACACACATACACACACATATTTATTTATTAATAAAGTCAGCTGGTTCTGGATTTGAACAATGGCTCTATATTTCTCTAAATCCAAGCTTGTTGTTTAAAGGTACATTCAGATTCTCTGTCTCATATCAGGAGCCATCTGGTATGGGACAGAAAGAAGACTTTAGGAAAACATTTACTTTCTTCATCTCTATTTTGTCAATATTGTATTTTTCATTGAATATATTTTTATATGAATGATATTTACGATTTCCACGATGAACTATAGATTTTTCTACAGATCCTTTTCTTGCAGTAGTCTTTGACGTTTCCAGAAAGAAGGTGGGGCTCCACAGCAACAAGTCCACCTAGTTGAGATGACATCATGATGCTGACAACACTACTATAAGACCAATTTTGGGGGTACCAACTGCTGAAATGTTGCACCTTCTCATGATGTTCTGCCAGAACTCCAAATAAGAATTTTGAAAACCACCACCACCAACAACAAAAACTGTATCAACTGCTTGGAAATAGTTTAAAACTGTATTGGACAGTAATTTTAAAACTAACCATCACTTTGATTTTGCAGGATCTCATTAAGAGTATATTGCCCTCATGACAGTGTGAAACAATTCTAGAATATAAGGCCCCTATCCCAAAAATGTTTGTCCTTAGGGTTGAGAATAGAGTTTAGGGGTTGTTGATCATTATTTGTACTAGATAGAGAGTTGGGTACCAGTCAAACTATGTTAAAAAGTGGGATAATAATTGTGGGTAATAGAGCGAATACATATGAGCTACTACTTATGGATAATTTACATTGGCATAGTTTTTATATATTGATACAAGTTCAAATTATATTTGTTATTTTTGTTTACTTTATTTCTATACCTAGGCAAAGTTTTCTGTCAGATTGGATATGTGCATACTTCTACCTCTGTTTAGGACATTTTGTATATTGATGCAATCTTTAGAATATATTTTCATATTACTTCTATCTCTGATCAAGAGATTGTTTACATTTTGAGGTCATTGTCCTCATTTGTTACACATTTGTTTACAGATTATTTAAAATTCTGACATTAAGTTTTTTGTTTAAGTTATACAGGGATTAAATATTATAGGTCAGTGGTTGTTTGTGTTTGTTGTACATACAGTCAGATCAATTAGCTTCTTTAGATACATAGAGATTGTATTCTGTTTAGATAGGTAATCTTCAAACACTTCAAGGATCTGGAGAATACGGCATTTAAATAACTTAAGATTCTGTTGGCATGAGACATGGTTGCTCCTGATAGCACCAATATACTCCAGAGAGAATGTTGAGCACCAAAGACACTCCACTTGGAGTTGTTTTCTTCTTGGCACAAATGGTCTTTGAGCAAGGAACTGCCCACATCTCAACCACTGGCAAGGCACATGGTATCAGGAAATGGATAAGCAGGTCACAAGGAAAAATACTATCAAATCTTGCCAAGGCAAGGTAAGATGGATGGTTCTGAATAATTTCCTGCCCCTAAAAATGGTCTGTCAGTTACACTAGGCCTTAGCCAAAGTCGGTTGCTTCAACATTGCAAATAAAACTTTGAGTGATTGCCCAGGTAGCCTGTTGTCTCTGTCATTTGTTGTACATTTTTAGAAGTTGCTTGATTGCACTTCCTGCTTACTCAAGTAATATTATTTCCCTTCTCGGATCTTTGATGATGTTGAAGACTAGATAATTGTGGTAACTGTACTCTTATGATCTATGCAAGCCATTTCCTACACAAGACTGAGACTCTTTAGGATAGGATGTTTATTAAAACATTTAGCATATGTTCCGTGCTTAATATTGTTTATCCTGGTTGTAATACTAATTATACTTGATACCTATTCCTAATGTACATAGTTTTGTATTGGGTTTGGAGCTCTCTGATTTAAACACAAGAGGGAGGTGCTATGGGAGCACCTTCTGCTCCTTCAGCCAATAGCCCTTAAGATATCAGCCCACTTAGTCATGGTCTCTTATACTGTAAAAGCAGCTGTAAACACGTACCTGCTCTCTTGCTTCTGGCTCCTGCTTCCAGCTGCTAGATTCTGTTCCCAATTTATGTAGAGGACTATTATCTAGGATAGTGATCTGTGAATTTTCTCTTAAATAAATAACCCTTTTATTATTTATAATTCTGAACTGGTGTGAGTTTATTTTGTGACTTTCATCATCATAGGCTGTTTACATGTGCTGGCTATTATGAATAATGATGCTGTGAACATGATTGAGCAAGTGTCTTTGTGATAGGATGAAGCATTCTTTTGAGTATATGCATAAGAATTCTATACCTGGGTCTTGAGGTTTCTTTTAGTACAGGTCATTAATGGATGAAATCATGATTCTTTGGATTTCCTTGGTGTCTATTTTAATGTCCCACTTTTTGTGGATCTATTCTTTTAATTTTACATTTTAAGTTTGCCTAGCAAAAGCAGTTCAGATATTTTTGAGCACTTAATAATAAAAGTGTTTTAAAGCTATTTTGAAGTTAAACTTTCTGAAGTCTATAATCAGATTTTCTCATAATTTTAGTTTCTATAAATAATAACCAACATACCAGATTAACATTTCAATCATTATCTTAGAAAAGCCTTGAGGTAAAGTTTAGAAACTAGTTTGTTGTTGTTGTTGCTTTCTGTCTGTTTGTTGCCAGGCCTCCTTAACCTTATTCCCCAAGGAAAGGTGAGTGCACTATCTGTCCATTCTGTAACCCCATGATGCAGGACAATCAGATGCAATCAGAAGTCAAGTCAAAGCAGGAACTGAGTACATTACTGTGAGCTACTGCTTATATAGGTTAATGATATCTTATGAACTGGAGGTACCTCATAGCCAATGAAAGACAGCCAAGACCTCCCTCTCATTTCCTATGGAATTAAAATCAGAACCTCTTCTCCATAGTAACATATATTTTTTTCTTAATTTTGAAGTCAAGGCATTTTCAAAATACATGTTTGATTAATCCAATAGCATTTATAGTCAAATGACTTTTATCAAGTGTTGCTCCTTTTTAAGCAGTTATATAATTCAAAGACAACACAATAATGTACAGTATCCAGACTCTTTGTGTATTTTGCATCTTTACATGGCTTTACTTTAAACTCTGTTTCTTTTATATTTAATTTTAATTTTTGGTATTTTGTGATAAGGTTTTTCTTTGTATCTTTGTCTGTCCTGGAACTCATTCTGTAGACCAGGCTGTCCTTGAACTCACTGAGATCTGTTTGCCTTTGTCTCCCAAGTGCTGGGATTGAAGGTGTGTGCCACCACACCTTGAACTCACAGAGATCAGCATGCCTTTGCCTCCCAAGTGTTGGGATTAAATGTGTGTGCCACCACATCCTTTCTTCTTTTATTTTAAGGACTTTATTTTTCTTTTCTCTCCAAAGCCTACATATATTTTTAAATACACTATAAATCATTTAGTTTTTCTTCATCTGAATCTTTTCTGTATAGCTTTCTTTTTCTGACCACATGAGTCTTTTATTTGCTAAGCGTTATGGCTAGGATTAATGCTGTGGCTTTGATAGCTGTATCTACCCCATTCCTTAGCTTTATGAGAGTCTAGCTTCATGGCAGAGGTACTAGCTGGAACCATGTTTATTGCCACAACTCTATGGCATTTCAAGGTTCCAGCCACCACCAAGAATCAGGCTATCATCTATTCATAAACAGCATTTGTGTGTTTGGTGGCAGGGCCTCTTAAAAGAGCTTCAAAATTTTTCTGGCTAAAGCTGATTCAGGAAGCCTTTCTTAAATGAGATGCACTTTCCTCTATCAAACAGAGCTCACCTGAGAATATGCTGCTAAAAAGAAGCCATGCTTAATTCTGTTTTGTGTGTGTGTGTGTGTGTGTGTGTGTGTGTGTGTGTGTGTGTGTGTGTCCACAATTACTTTCCAAACTCTCTCAGGTGTCAAGTGAATTTAGCTGCCCACATTGATGCTATTCTGTTGTAGGAGGCTCCTTTTTCATTTCCTGGCTTCCCAGACTCCCAAAATGACCATAAAGATACTGTATTAATTAGATCACTGCTTGGTCTCTTAGCTCTAGTTTCTAATTGTCTAGCTCTTACAACATGAATCAATACATTTCTATTATTTTATGTTTTGCCATGAGGCTCATGGTATTCTGACAAGGTTCAGGCTGGCAGCTTGTGTCTTTCTCCTCTGGCAGCTCCATGGCTTCTCCTCACTCCACCTTCTTTCTTCCAGCATTCAGTTTAGTTTTCTCTGCCTACCTCTATTCTGCCCTGCACAGGCCAAAGACAGTTTATTAACCAATGATATTCAGAGCATACAAAGGGAAATTCTTCAGCATCAATATACTTCCTATCCTCAATGAGTTACATTCAGAAAGAATATACCTATGTTGGATAGTTTGCCAATTTTCAATTTATTAATATTTTCTCATGACTTACATGACAAACAAATTCATTATACCTTAGTAACAAATGATTTTTGAGTTTATCAATGAAAAATTTCCAAAGAAGCACTAGAAAAATGGTTCAGTAGTTACAGACATTTTCTCTTTCAGAATTACCATGTTTTGAGCACATGGCGTATCGCCAGCACTTATAACTTCAGTTTCAATGGAACTTGCTCCCTTTCCTGATCTCCAAAGGTACCAGGTATACTAACAGTGTGCATTTTATGCATTCAGACAAAACACTAATACACATAAAGTAAAATAAATAATTTCTAACAAAATATAAGAAATAAAAATATATATGAACAAATATAAGTCTTTAAAACAAATTCCCAAATGATTATGTAAGTATAATATAAAACCAATATTCAGTAAGCAAACTTATTTTCACCTTATCAATAAAATATTTTTTAGTCTTATATAACCCACATACACATGGTTATTTGTTGTCATATATAGTAAGTAAAATGCAGAAATTTCTTCATGATCGTTTGGGTTATATCCCCAAAACACTGATAAATTGGAATATAATAAAATTATAGTGCTTATTGATCAACAAAGCTAATAAAATTTAATGTTCTTAAGTATAAAACAAAACTTAAAAGCATCATAAATATTTCATGGCAGAATAACATACCAATGTATATTCTAATTTATTTTAAAAGTTATTGTATTTTGGATCCAATTCTTCAGAGATTTTGAGTGACTAAAGAGCACTGCAAAATAAATCTTTGTTTAGTGGCTTTTCCTTGGGGGTACTAAAGGTTTGAGTTGACTGGAATAACTAGATATAATTTCCTCCAAATAATAAAGGTATTATTATTTTACTTTAAAAAGAAAAAATACATTTAAAAGTCTGTATTATGTCTCATTAATAAAGAAAATAATAAGAATTCATACAATACCTACATATTAACATGCTTTTCCATCAGAACATATACACAATACTCACTTCATATATTTAACCTCAAATCTCCTGTTCTCATAGCTAAGTCTGCTATATTGAAAATCTTTCAGTCTCAAAAAGAACTTCCTTACTCAATCTGGCTCTCTCAGGTTATCATAAATATTTTATACTACATTATAAATATGCAGTATACTTAAGAGGTTCTTGGAAATCAGCTGAATGATGCACATATGTCATTATTTTTATATCAGTCAATTAAATGCATTAATCCCCAGCCATCTTTGGGACTGAGCTACTTGTTCAGTTTCTTTGGGGGTACTTTTTACTGTTCATTAAAGAGGACATTAAAATTTAGTACTTGCATTATCAAGATATAATTGGTTTCATTCAAATTAAACTCTGCTGAATATAACACTAATGAACCCTTCTTGTCATTGAAATTCTTACATTCAGGGATATAATGTCACACAGGGAGTGGCATATCTTAGCATAAAATAGAGAAAGAACAGTGTTGGGAGATGCACAATTTGTTGCTATAAATGGACAGAAATAGACAATTGTCAAGATTCATTTGCCAAAATTGAGCTCTGAAATCTCCACTTCTCTGATGACAGAGTGGGCATGTGGTTGTCCTCTGCCTGAGAACTGATAATGCTTTACTCATTATCACCTTTGTCTTCCCCAGAGACCATTTCAGAACAGAAATTGAATGAAGAACAATCCCTTCAGACATATTTTCAATTGCTGAACATGTTTGATTACATAATCTGTATAATATCATTGGAAATAAGATTAGCGAGACATGGAAAAAGTCAAGGAAAACAATTACTTAAAATCTAAGCAATTAAGATTTTAAGTAATTCAAAATATTTTCATTTTCTTTCATGCTCAATTTTGTGAAGAATGCTACACTTTCTTAAAAGAGCAATGAAACTAAAGTCATCCATTAAACATTCTTTAATAATAGACATGGCAAGATGAAAGTGATAGTTTGAGAAGAACTATTTGATAGAAGTATAGTTTGGTAGAGCACAACATAGCAGGAAGAAAATAAGGATGAGAGCATAACAAACCAATTACAAATTTATAAATATATATATATAAATTTATAAAACAATGTAGAGCAAGAGTAGTAGAAGGAAAATATCTGTTAATATTAAATATCTTAAAATATTTAATGAAAAATTATTAATGCAGGGACTGGAGCAATGCCTCAGTAGCTGAGGACACTGCTTTTTCAGAGGACTATGTTTCAGTTTCTGGAACACTTGTGGTTGTACAACAATGTGAAACTCCAATTCTAGGTGATCTGATACTTTTTCCAGTCTCTTTGACTTCTGCATGCAGACATGTATGCAGGCAAAATACCCATACTCACTGGAAAAAAATGATGATTCAGTGTGGCATAGATTTTAGAGAAAAATTAAATAATTAAAATTACTTTAAAATTTAAATAATGGATACTAAGTGATAATAAATATCCTTGATATCAAGGGAGGCCAGTTTTTGTTTCTTTTTTAATTTTTGGAACTTGTTTTTATTTTCACACATTTTGAATCTAGGATAGCAAAATAATATTTAGTAGTATAACATTATAAAATTTAAATTAATGTAAGAGTTCATATGTATGTTAATGTGATAGCAATTTGCAGAAAAGTTTTTGAAGAGCTAAGTAGGCATTGAATTTGATTTCCTCTTCAGAATTACATGGTAGAATGAAAAGATGTAAGCAGAGGATATAACAAAGAAATGCCCAGCAAAATAAGAATATCAGGAAATCAAAATATTCTCAAACTTAAAAAATTTTATCAATTAAAAATGACATTTAAATCTTAATGGCTTAGTACTGAACTCATTGATTAGTTTTTTCTTAACTCTCATCAAAGAAGTTTATTTTTGCTGTAGATATATATAAACACAGAGATCCACATTTTGTCAAGAATAGAAAAATGATAGCAGAGTACTAATCCTTAAATGGAAGATCTATATCACATATTCTTTTCTCAAATTTAAGGAGTCATCATAAAGGTGGGAACATAAAGATTAGAAGAGTGAAAGGTGGTTTATGTTTCAATGAAGCAGTGCTTTCCAGACATAACAGGGCATTTGCACATGTGAATGCACATTTGAGGTAGGATTCACACAACTTAGAAGGTCAGCCAGAAAATAATTTCTGGAGGGAAAGTGGAGTGAACATCATATCCTACCCCAAGCTAAGGAATATTTTGTAGTAGATATATGGAAGAAGAGACAGGGATCCCTGGCAGGTTGACTATTTCAGTTGATGATCTCACACCCAAAAGCATTTGCGCAGTACAAATTGGACTGCATGTGGTAAGAAATCAACTATATTATTATTAAACTGTAAATATTGCTTTGTGCACCAGATCTAAGGAAGATGGATAGATGGTTGGATAGGTAGGTAGGTAGATAGATAGATAGATAGATAGATAGATAGATAGATAGATAGATAGATAGACAGACAGATAGACAGATAGATAGATAGATAGATAGATATTATCAGAACAAACAGATTTGAATAACTGTGCCAATAAGAAAAATGGAAAATATATAGGGGAGATATACAATACTTTAAAAAGAAAATATCGATACCCATGAATGAATAAATAAATACTGTTAACTCTTCAGAGATCAGTTAACTGTATGAATGTCAGTGTATTGTTCTACTTTCCTTTGCTTGAATTAATTTTATACTATTATGCATAATCACTTTTAGTAATATTTAAATTGTATTAGATCAGAGCTAAAGATTCTCACTCATAATTGTGGTACTGCTGGAATTTTGATTTCATTTTCTCATTTATTAATGAGAAAGCACAGGCATCACATTCATTTAAAATAGTTTCCTCAGTACTCCACACTGAATCGGGGAGCAAATCATGGCTTAAACCTCCTTTGTGACTTGTAATGCTATGAAATAATGTAGATTCTCTCTCAATATAATTTCATTTCAATCTGAATAACAGCAATATTTATCATAGAGCATGCAAAATTAGCTAGGAGGAGTTCAGACAAGGGAGTGTGAGTCAATCTTCAGAAATATTACAAATCTCTATGATTTAAGGTAATATTTCCTTCCAATAAAATTATTTAATATAATAAAATGTTTTTCTTCTTTCTATATTTAATAAGACATCCAATAGATAAGGACCTTAGATAAATTCTATATGCTCTTTCAAGAAGATTCCAAAACATTATATGATTATATATTAAAATATTCATTATTCTAAATAAAATTACCTTCAAAATTACCAAGCCAACATAAATAAAATAATTTATTTCACTGCAATTTTTGCTCCATTATTGATATTGTTGAGTGAGCTTAGAGTAAATTAGTAAGTATGCACAAGTCTTTCCAGAGAGACTAAAAATCAATGTCCAGTTCAGCAAACTTATTTGTACTTGGAGGGAGGAGTGAAGACTGAGAAAGAAATGGACAAGAAACAACAAATAGAATTTGGAGGACATCCAATGAATACTGTGATCCACCTCAAATTTATTATTCAAAGTTCTTATATGCTGCAATCCAATAAGGGGGAAAAGCAAAAGGCTTCCTAACCAAACATGAAGAACAAACAATGGAGTTTCCTCCTAACTCAAAACATCATGTACACACCATAGGTCAAAAAATATTTTTTTTTTCTCAGCAAGACATCTTGTAGTCACACTTTACGTCAAGCATCCTGTCAAGCATCCTTGACGGAGTAGCAGTAGGGTCTGAACTCTCTGATCTCTAGTCAAGATAGAATGTATTCATGTCTGTGGGCCTCTACATTTAGTGATTTTTTTTCTGAATCTAGTAACAAGGGAAATTTTATGATGATGTCTTGTTCATACTAATACAGCTTGCCTGAAGATCAGAGGGTTGTGCTAGTCACTAGTTAACCTAGAGGTATGGACATGTGTACAGACATACAAGAAGTAATAAGGCTCCCATTCCCCCCACTCCCTCTCCTCCCTCCCTCTCCTCCTCCCTCTCCAGTCCAAAGAGCAGGCCGGTATGGGGAGGAGGGGAGGAAGTGGAAATTTGTATAAACAAAGAAATAAAAAAAATAAAAAAATTTAAAAAAGAAAAAAAAAGAAGTAATAAGGCTGGGTGGAGACAGGAAGTGATAAAACCGAACGAATCAGGAACTCAGATTCTTTTTTGCTGGAAAGTGGAATAGGAAAGGTGGCTGTGGTTTGGCTCCTTCATCTCTCTGATATTTCAGGATTTCCTCCTTTATCTGACTCTAGGTTTTAATTATATATATATATATATATATATATATATATATATATGGACTCATGCTACATATTGGTACCCAACTTAAAGGCAGAAACTCATAAAAATGTATGTTGTTGGAATTGCATATGAGGCTCCTGCCATGCCCCACTAGGCTTTCTTTTCTCTTTTTTCCCCAAGCCTCTGAAACAGTCTCCAGCTGCCACCCAAACTCCAGAAGAAATTGGGCTCCATGTGCTTTAGGACATACCCACCCTTGACGAGCTGATTCTGCTTTCATGCCCATCCTTGACACATGTGGTTTTTCCTCACAATCACGTGTGTTTCTCAAACAGCTGACTCACTCTCTCTCTCTCTCTCTCTCTCTCTCTCTCTCTCTCTCTCTCTCTCTCCACTGTGGGTTACTGTTTTCCCCCAAACCATCTCTTCTGGTGCTGGCACTCACACAGCTCATGACTACACCCTACCAGCCTTATCTTTCCTCAACCAGGCTGTTCTTATTCTCTGCTCAAATGTGCTATGACTCATAGTTCACTGATGTTTCAGCACATTTCGAAAAACAATGGGGATTTCTTAAAGGGAGGAATTAGAGCTTTTTGAGTTTCCACGGTCCAGTTGAAGAGCAAAAGGAGGGAGAAGATGACCAAGGAAGTCAGGATGTGAGGGGTTGGTCCACCCACTGAGACCTTGTGCCTGATCAAATGGGAGCTCACCAAATCCAGCTGGACCAGGACTGAATGAGCATGTGATCAAACTGGACTCTCTGAATGTGGCTGACAATGGGGGCAGACTGAGAAGCCATCGAAAATGGCACTGGGACCTGTTTCTACTTCATGTACTGGCCTTTTGGGACCCTAGTCTATCTGGATGCACACCTTCCTACACCTGAATGGAGGTGGGAGGGCCTTGGACTTCCCACAGGGCAGGGTACCCTGCCCTCTCTTAAGGTGGGAGGGGGAAGGAAGAAGGGGAGTGGGGGAGCGGGAGGAGAATGGAAGGAGGGAAGGAAGTGTAAAATTTTAAATGGAAAAATTTAAAAAAATGTAAATCCCCCCAAATAATGAAAATCCCTATTATTATGGAGGGATATATGTCTCTTTATGATAATACACTGGGCAGTTTGAAAATGGAACATGAGACAACAATTTAGAATGTACTTATGTAATATCAATTATAAACATTATCAGTTTATCATTTTTGCATTACCACTAAAAATGTTGGTTATTATGAGTGCTAAGATACAAGTATTAGAAAAATTTAAATTATATATCATAGAGATATCTAGATCCACACAAAATAATTTAATGTAAAAACAATTTCAGCATTTCATAATAAGTAAGGGTAGATAAGAACAGCCCAAGGTTTTCAAACAACAAAATTTAATTTATCTAGTCACCACAAAGAAACTTCAAAATGACAGATATCTGTAAGACTGCAAAACTTAAATGGATGCCTGTGGGAATGTAAGAATTGAGGAAATTCAATGAATCAATAGTCTCATATGGCATGCATTAACCTTTTATGAAGCAGATGTTAAACTTGTGATCAACTTGTAATAAAATTACCGCTAAACACTTGTGAGACTTGGTTAAAGTGGACTTGGAGTCTGTTCCTCAATTATAATGGGGAATCTGGTTGAAAGAAGATAAAACCCTTGAACAAGAAAGGAGGACCAGAGGTCTGAAAATCTCCCAAGATCAACTTATTAGAAAAGGAGGCTTTGCTGGTGTACAAAGACATACAAATTAACTCATACTTTATTTATTACACACAGCAGCTTTGAATGCTTGGAACAGAATTGGAGAAGTAGGAAAAATTTTGAATCATTTACAGAAGTTATACAGGGCCAAAAGGAAGTTTTTGTGTATTTTTATGAAGACTGACTACAACAGTAAATAGAATAATACGAAATTCAGATGTTAGACAAATAATAATCAAATCTATCACTTTTGAAGCTGCTAATTCTTAATGCAAAAGAATAATTGGGCCTGGAAAGGTCAGATCAGTGACCTTGAAGGAATTCATTTGAGATAAAATCAATATTAAATCTCATGATCATGATGATATTGGGAAAAGACAGGTAATTTCCAGAGGTTTGATAAAAAATCAAAATGTCAAGTGTTGAAATTGTGGCAAAAATTGTCACCTAAAAAGAGATTGCAAACAGCATATTCTTAGAAACAATGTTTTTTTCTAAGCATAATTCAAACAGAAAGTCTCTCCCTTCCAGATTATATAAAAGGTATACCAAAGGCAGGCATTGAACCAATGAATGTAGGTCAATAAGAGACAGTCAAGGTAATCGTATACCATCAAGATACTCTTGAATAGCCTCTTACAGGCCCCCAAGCCAAATTCAATTCAATCATTTCCTGTAAGCATGGAGGATATCCCTTGACAAAGCAACTAAAGAACATTATGCCTATAGTAAGAAGCCATACTACTGTGAATGATAGAAAAACTATAGAGAACAGAACAAAAAGAATAAGAAAAAACATAAAGCAAATATTTTGGCAAAAATCTATAAAATGTTTAAATAACATTATAATTGAAGGCCACTTGTACACAGGTGTTGACAAAACAATAATTACACCAGAATCTTACCATCCAAATTGACCTATTCAGGAGTCAAATGCTCAGTATTTAGGGATTGAAATTTTATCTCAGGTAAAACAGATAACAAGAAAGGTCAAATGTATAGGGCCACAAAGAAAGGGAGCAAAATTGAAGCCATGTGAGGCTAACATAGCAATGAACTTACAGGAATGTGATTTGTTATAGCAATGAAATACACAGATTAACATTCCTCCAATCTCAGAAACAGACTAAACATTAATGTAAGTTTCTGGGAAATATTTATAAGATATTATGAAGAACAGTCACCAAACATTCAGGTTTAAAAGAAAAGGACACAACAACTGCTGAACTTTCAAAGGACCCAGCAGTCCTACCTTTTAAAATGGTAGATGAACAAACATGTATGTGTAGAGCAATGACCTTTAACAACAGAGAAACTGTAGGTCTTCAAACAACTAGTACAAGATCAGTTAAATGCTCAGCATATTGATGAATAAACAAACCCTTGAAATTATACTATATTTGTTATTTAAAAGAAAACTGGAAAATGGTAACAGATTTAAGTGCTATTAATAAGGTGATTCATCCAATGGGATGTCTGCAGTCTGATATTGCTTTGCCTTCTCTATTACCTAACATATGGCCTTTTATAGTTATTAATTTAAAAGAATATTTCTTCACTATACTTTTAAAAGGAAAAGATAGAAAAAATTGCCTTTATGAATTCTTCCTATAATAAATTTCAGTCCTTTAAGAGCTATCAATGGAAGATTCTCTAACAGGGAATCTTAAATAGCCCCCCATTGTGCTAATATTTTGTGAGACAGCCTTTGAAATAATACATACGCAATTTCCTCAGTCTATATTTTATCGTTACATGGACTACATCTCATTAACTGATTCAAACACAGATACTTTAGCAAGAATGTTTGAAGAATTAAGAAAAATTTGGCTTCTTTTGTAACCTCGGGTGCATGGGGGGGGTGGGAGGGTTGTTGGAAGGGAAGAAGGTTAGAGAGAAGGGAGTAGGGGAGGAATGGGGAAAGCTGGGTGGCCTGGGATGGGGGGAGGGAAGAAGGATGAATATGGGATCAGGGAAGAATATATTTCAACTAAGGGAGTCATTTTAGGGTTTACAGGAGACTTGATTATATATGGGATCCCAGGTCCAAGGAGAGATCCCCAGATTGTTCTCTGGACAGAGGAGAGGGTGCCTGAACCGGCCTTGGCCCATAACCATACTGATGAATATTTTGCTTATCACCATAGATCCTTCATTTGGCGAAGGACGGCGATATAGACGGAGACCCACATTGGAGTACCGGACTGAGCCCCCCAAGGTCCAAATGAGGAGCAGAAGGAAAGAGAACGTGAGCAAGGAAGGCAAGATCAGAGGGAACCTTCATCTGACGATGGATGGCGATACAGACAGAGACCCACATTGGAGCACCGAACTGAGAACCCAAGGTCCAAATAAGGAGCAGAAGGAGGAAGAACATGAAAAAGGAAATAAGGACTGCGAGGGATGCTATCACCCACTGATACAAGAGGACGGATCTAATGAGAGTTTACCAAGGCCAGTTGGACTGGGACTGAACGAGGATGTGATCTAACCAGATTTTTGGAATTTGGCCGGATCCTCTGAATGTGGCTGGCCCGAAGTCTTTCTGAAAAGCCATTGACTATGACACTGGGACTTGTTTCCTCTGCATATACTGGATTTTGGGGATCCAGTCTGTATGGATACTCACCTTCCTGGACCTGGAGGGAGGGGGGAGGAACTTGAACTTCCCACAGGGCAGGAAATCCTGACTGCCCTAAGGGACGAAGAGGGAGGAGGAGAGGGAGTGGGGGGAGTGGGAGGGTGTTGGGAAGAGGGGCGGAAATGGAAACTTTTATAATTTAATAAAATTACTTTCAAAAAAAAGAAATTGCTTCTGAAAAAAAAGTGAGTATATTAATTATTTAGGCTATAAAGGTAGTTTATAAAAAATTAGAACCCAAAAGCTGGAAATTAGAAGAGATCAATAATAGATTCTTAATAACTTTAAAAGATTGCTAGGATATATATCCAATTTACTGCCCACTATTGGGATAACACCTGATGAACTGATTAATTCAAGCAAAACCTTAGATGGTGACAAGGACTTCAATAGTCCCAGGAGTTTATCATCTGAACCTGAGAGAGAATTGTCTTTGGTGGAAGAAAAATTAGAGATTACACATATGGACCATTTGATTCTGAAGGTTAACTGCATCTGGTCATATTATACTCTAATCATTCTCCTACTGAAATTTTAATTCAAATGGAAGATATTACCTTAAAATGCATAGTTTTACCATATAAAATGAGTAAAATATAAAAAATTATATGTAAAATGTCTCTGAGTTAATTATAAAACAAAAATTGAGACTTTATCAATTAGAAGGAAAGGGACTAGCAGAAATTGTAGTACAATTTATTAAAAATGAAAGTGACAAACCATGGGCAGAAAGTGAACCCCAGCCAAGAGATTACAATAACTTTTTGGCAAATTTTAACATCAAATATCCTAAAAACAAAAGAATACAACATATAAAGAGTAGCAGTTAGAACCTTCTTTGAATTGTATGGTAAACAACAATATCTGGAGCCCTATCATTCTATACTGATATAAATAAATTAGGAAAGGCAGGCTACATATCACAAAATATCAGCAAAGTTGACATAAGCTTTTATAATTCTGTCTAAAAGTCAGAATTATATGCTATTTTCATGGGAATAATTGATTTTAAGAAATATCTCAACAGCTCTTCCCTCCATCCCCCTGGGTCACAAGATCTCCCCAGAGCTTCTCCCTTGCATGCTGAGCCTGGGCTGTGGGCTCAGCACGGCGGGGGCAGTTCCTGTGCTTTGAGAGCCTGCCTGAGGACAGGCAGGCCCTGTGTCAGCTCAGGCACATTCCTGGCCAGCAAGAGACAGTGAACTTCTAACAGACATCCATTGGAGGAGGGGTGAGTTTGCGCCTGGCCTGAGGGCTACAACTAGGAGGAATTCAGACTTTCCCCGCCCCACTCGACTTTCTGGTCACCCTGCAGTAGTGGCTCCACCCTGCGGAGCTCTCCTGAATCCCATCCCAGCCTTCATCCAGGCACACCTTCCTCTCTTCCCCCTGGGGTCACAAGATCTCCCCAGAGCAGCTTCCTTGTGTGCTGGGCCTGGGCTGTGAGTGCAACCCGGCAGGAGGGAGTCCCTGTGTTTCAATAGATTGCCTGAGGAAAGGTAGACTTCTGTCAGTGAAGTCCCTGCCCAACAAGGGAACCTGACCTGGTATCAGAAGATCCAATACAGAGCATTTGAAGGAAGAGATGGGCAGACGCCAAGGCAAGAACTCCTCCAACAATCTAAAAAACAACATGAAATCACCAGATCCCAACGACCCTACAATAGAAGGACCTGAACCTATTAATTCAGAAGAAATGGAAAAAAGTGCCATTATGAAAGCAATAGAGTCCCTTAAACAGGATATAAATAACTCCCTTAAAGAACTGGATGAGAAATACAACAAAAAGATTGAAGAAATGAGTAAAGAAATGGATGAGAAGTATAACAAAATGTTTGAAGAAATGAGTAAATCCGTGAATGATACACTGGGAAACCAAGAAAAACAATCAAACAGGTAATGGAAACAGTTCAAGAATTGAAAACTGAAATGGAGGCAATGAAGAAAACACAAAATGAGGACCGGCTGGATATGGAAAACCTAGGTAAACGAACAGAGACTACAGAATCAAGCATAACCAATAGGATAGAAGAGATGGAAGAACGAATCTCAGAGTCTGAAGATACCATAGAGAAAATAAATGCTCTGATCAAAGAAAACAGCAAATCCAACAAATTCTCATCACAAAACATTCAAGAAATTTGGAACACAATAAAAAAAACAAATCTAAGAATAATAGAGATTGAAGAAGGAGAAGAACAGCAGATCAAAGGCCCAGAAAATATATTCAACAAAATTATAGAAGAAAACGTTCCCAACCTAAAGAATAATATTCCTATGAAGGTTCAAGAAGCATACAGAACACAGAATAGACTTGATCAGAAAAAAAAAATCCCCTCGCCATATAATAATCAAAACACAAAACATACAGATTTAAAAAAAGAATATTAATAGCTGCAAAGGAAAAAGGTCAAGTAACTTATAAAGGTAAACCTATCAGACTTACACCGGACTTCTCTATGAAGTCCATGAAAGCCAGAAGGTCCTGGATAGAGGTACTGCAGAAACTAAGAGACCATGGATGCAAACCCAGACTACTATACCCAGCCAAGCTATCATTCACTATCGATGGAGAAAACAAAATATTCCAGGATAAGAACAAATTTAAACAATTCGAAGCCACAAACCCAGCCTTACAGAAAGTAATAGAAGGAAAATCGCAACACAAAAAATCCAACATTGCCAACACTGCCTACAATAACTCAGACATCTAGCGACCCTTCATGAGCTTAACTCAAAGAAGGGACACATACAAACTCTATTAAACAAACAAACAAAAAATAATAATAACCGGAGTCAACAACCACTGGTCATTAATATCACTTAATATTAATGGACTCAATTCACCTATAAAAAGGCACAGACTAAGAGATTGGATACAAAAACAGGATCCAACATTCTGCTGTTTACAAGAAACACACCTCAACCACAAAGACAAACATCTACTCAGAGTAAAGGGCTGGGAAAAGGTTTTTCAAGCAAACGGACCTAAGAAACAAGCAGGTGTGGCCATTCTAATTTCCAACAAAATTGACTTTAAACTAAAATCAATCAGAAGAGATGGAGATGGACATTTCATACTCATAACAGGAACAATTCATCAGGAGGAAGTCTCAATCCTGAATATCTATGCCCCTAATATAAAGCCTCTTACTTATGTAAAAGAAACACTTCTAGAACTCAAGGCAGCCATCAAACCACAGACACTAATAGTAGGAGACTTCAACACTCCTCTCTCACCAATGGACAGGTCAATCAGACAGAAACCTAACAGAGAAATAAGAGAATTATTGGAGGTATTGAATCAAATGGACTTAACAGACATCTATAGAACATTCCAACCAAATAGGAAAGAATATACTTTCTTCTCTGCAGCTCACGGAACCTTCTCGAAAATTGACCGCATACTGGGAAACAAAGCAAACTTCCACAGATACAGAAAAATATTAGTAACCACCTGTGTCTTGTCAGACCACCATGGATTAAAGTTACAATTCAACAACTGTGCTACCCCCAGGAAACCAACAAACTCATGGAAGTTGAGCCGTCAACTACTGAATCACCCCTGGGTCAAGGAAGAAATAAAGAAAGAAATTAAACTCTTGCTTGAATTTAATGAAAACAAAGACACAACATACTCAAACCTATGGGACACTATGAAAGCAGTGCTAAGAGGAAAGTTCTTAGCACTAACTGCCCAATTAAAGAAAACGGAGAAAGCACACATTGGAGACTTAACAGCACACTTGAAAGCTCTAGAATAAAAAGAAGCTGATTCACCCAGGAGGTCTAGAAGACTGGAAATAATCAAACTGAGGGCTGAAATCAACAAAATAGAAACACAGAAAACAATCCAAAGAATCAATGAATCAAAAAGTTGGTTCTTGGAGAAAATCAACAAGATTGACAAACTCCTAGCCAAACTAATCAAACGGCAGAGAGAGAACATGCAAATTAATAAGATCAGAAATGAAAAGGGGGACATAACCACAGACACAGAGGAAATTCAGAGAATCATTAGATCTTACTACGAAAGTTTATATGCCACAAAGTTGGAAAATGTTAAAGAAATGGACATTTTTTTTAGATAAGTACCATATACCAAAGTTGACATTTGGTGACATATATTGTTCACCAAAGACCAGGTGAACAATATAAATTAACATGTCAGTCGTGAAGAATTAGAAGCTGTTATCAAAAATCTCCCTACCAAAAAAAAAAACCCAGGACTAGATGGTTTCAATGCAGAATTCTACCAGAACTTCCAGGAAGAGCTAATGCCTATACTCCTTAATGTATTTCACAATATAGAAACAGAAGAATCATTGCCAAACTCTTTTTATGAAGCTACAGCTACCCTAATACCAAAAACACACAAAGACACAACCTAGAAAGAGAATTACAGGCCAATCTCACTCATGAACATTGATGCTAAAATACTCAATAAAATACTGGCAAACCGATTCCAAGAATACATTAGAAAAATTATCCATTATGATCAAGTGGGTTTCATCCCAGAGATGCAGGGCTGGTTCAACATACGCAAATCTATCAAGGTAATCCATCATATAAATAAACTGAAAGAAAAAAAAAACATATGATCATTTCATTGGATGCTGAAAAAGCATTTGACAAAATTCAACACCCCTTTATGATAAAGGTGTTGGAGAGATTGGGTATATGAGGATCATACATAAATATAATAAAAGCAATATTTAGTAAGCCGACAGCTAACATCAAATTGAACGGAGAGAAACTCAAAGCCATTCCACTAAAATCAGGAACACAACAAGGCTATCCACTCTCTCCATACCTCTTCAATATAGTGGTTGAAGTTCTAGCAATAGCAATAAGACAACACAAGGGGATCAAGGGGATTCACATTGGAAAGGATGAAGTTAAACTTTCGTTATTTGCAGACAATATGATAGTGTACATAAGCGACCCCAAAAACTCTACCAAAGAACTCCTACTGTTGATAAACACCTTTAGTAATGTGGCAGGATACAAGATCATTTCCAAAAAATCGGTTGCCCTCCTATACACAAAGGATAAAGAAGCAGAGAGGGAAATCAGAGAAACATCACCTTTCATGATAGCCACAAATAGCATAAAATATCTTGGGATAACTCTAACCAAGGAAGAGAAAGACCTATTTGACAAAAACTTTAAGTCCTTGAAAAAAGAAATTGAGGAGGATACCAGAAAATGGAAAGACCTTCCCTGCTCTTGGATTGGGAGAATCAACATAGTAAAAATGGCAATTCTACCAAAAGCAATCTATACATTCAATGCAATCCCCATCAAAATCCCATCAAACTTCTTCACAGACCTTGAGAGAACAATAATCAAGTTTATATGGAAAATCAAAAAACCCAGGATAGCGAAAACAATCTTATACAATAAAGGAACTTCTGGAGGCATTACCATCTCTGACTTCAAACTCTATTACAGAGCAACAGTATTGAAAACAGCTTGGTATTAGCATAACAACACAGAAGTCGACCTATGTAACCGAATAGAAGACCCGGGTATTAACCCACAAACATATGAACACCTGATATTTGACAAGGGAGCTAAAGGTATACAATGGAAGAAGGAAATCATCTTTAACAAATGGTGCTGGCATAACTGGATGTCAACCTGTAGAAGAATGAAAATATATCCATATCTATCACCATGCACAAAACTCAGGTCCAAATGGATTAAAGACATCAACATTAATCTGTCCACTTTGAACCTGATAGAAGAGAAAGTGGGAAGTAGTCTACAAGATATAGGCACAGGAGGCCACTTCCTAAGTAGGACCCCGGTAGCACAGACAATAAGAGAAACAATTAATAAATGGGACCTACTGAAACTGAGAAGCTTCTGCAAAGCAAAGGACAGTGTCAGTAAGACAAAAAGGCTACCTTCTGACTGGGAGAAGATCTTCACCAACCCCTCATCAGACAAAGGTCTGATCTCCAAAATATACAAAGAACTCAAGAAACTAGACACTAAAACTCTAATTAACCCAATTAAAAAAATGGGGTACTGAACTGAACAGAGAATTCACAACAGATGAACTTCGAATGGCCAAATGGCACTTAAGGTCATGCTCAACCTCCTTAGCGATCAGGGAAATGCAAATCAAAACCACTTTGAGATAGCATCTTACACCTGTCAGAATAGCCAAACTCAAAACACCAATGATAGCCTATGCTGGAGAGGATGTGGAATGAGGAACACTCATCCATTGTTGGTGGGAATGCAAACTTGTACAGCCACTGTGGAAATCAGTGTGGCTGTTTCTCAGGAAACTGGGAGTCAACATCCCTCAGGACCCAGCAATTCCACTCTTGGGAATATACCCAAGAGATGTTCTATCATACCACAAAAGCATTTGTTCAACTATGTTCATAGCAGCACTATTTGTAATAGGAGAACCTGGAAACAACCTTGGTGCCCCTCAATATAAGAATGGTTAAAAAGGTGTGGAGCATATACACATTAGAGTTTTACTCAGCGGTAAAATACAATGACATCTTGAATTTTGCATGCAAATGGATGGAAATAGAAAACGCTTTACTGAGTTAGGTAAGTCTGACCCAAAAATAGGAATATGGTATCTATTCACTCATATGTGGATTCTAACCATAATTAAAGGTCTTTGAGCCTATTATTCGTGATCCTAGAGAAGCTAAATAAGAAGGTGGTCCTGATGAAAATCATGTAGCTATCTGCCTGGAGATTGGAAATAGACAAGAGTCCCAGGTAACCTCGGGTGCATGGGGGGGTGGGAGGGTTGTTGGAAGAGGAGAGGGTTAGAGAGAAGGGAGTAGGGGAGGAATGGGGAAAGCTCGGTGGACTGGAATGGGGGGTAGGGAGGAAGGATGTATATGGGATCAGGGAAGAATATATTTCAACTAAGGGAGTCATTTTAGGGTTTACAGGAGACTTGATTATAAATGGGATCCCAGGTCCAAGGAGAGATCCCCAGATTGTTCTCTGGACAGAAGAGAGGGTGCCTGAAACAGCCATGGCCCATAACCATACTGATGAATATTTTGCTTATCACCATAGAACCTTCATCTGGCGATGGATGGAGATAGAGACAGAGACCCACATCGGAACACTGGACTTAACTCCCTAGGTCCAAACGAGAAGCAGAAGGAAAGAGAACGTGAGCAAAGAAGGCAAGACCAGAGGAAACCTTCATCCGACGATGGATGGCGATACAGACAGAGACCCACATTGGAGCACCGGACTGAGCCCCCCAAGGTCCAAATGAGGAGCAGAAGGATGAAGAAAATGAAAAAGGAAATCAGGACTGCGAGGGATGCGATCACCCTCTGATACAAGGGGACGGATCTAATGAGAGTTTACCAAGGCCAGTTGGACTGGGACTGAAGGAGGACGCGATCCAACCAGATTCTCTGAATGTGGCTGGCCCGGAGTCTTTCTGAAAAGCCATTGACAATGACACTGGGACTTGTTTCCTCTGCATATACTGGAAATTGCGGATCCAATCTGTCTGGACACTCACCTTCCTGGATCTGGAGGGAGGGGGGAGGAACTTGAACTTCCCACAGGGCAGGAAATCCTGACTGCTCTTAGGGATGGAGAGGGAGGAGGAGAGGGAGTGGGAGGGTGGTGGGAGGAGGGGTGGAAATGGAAACTTTTATAATTTAATAAAATTATTTTCAAAAAAAGAAATATCTCAACATAGTTATTAATTCACAATATGCAAAAGAGTTGTTTTACATATTGAAACCACTGAATTGATACCGGGTGATAAAGATTTGACTTTGTTACTAAGTTACAAGAAATAATCAGGAATTGGAAGCATCCTATATACATAACATACATCAGATCCCACACAGGTCTGCCAGGTCCCCTAGCAAAAAGTAACCCAGAAATTGATCAATTATTGATTGGAAATGTGCTGGAGATCTCATAAGTTTATAGAAATTATTATGTCAATAGCAAAGGTTTAAAAAAGACTTCTGTATCATATGGCAACAAGGCAAGGGAATTATGCAAACAAACACCACTACTGGCAGGAAGTAACCTAAAGAGTATTCAAAGGAATTAAATCTAACAGATGGATGTGCTCTACATTGTAGAATTTGAAGCACTAATAGGCACACTACACCAATGATATCTACTCAGATTTTCAATGAGTACCAGCTTTTAGTTCAGAAAAGGCTAATTTGGTAATCACACATTTGCTAAAAATTATGGCCACCATGAATATACATATTCAAATAAGACAGACAATGCTTCAGCATATGTCTCTAAGAAAAACAAAAAGGTTTTATTTATTAGTATGTAATATAAAGCATAATCCAGGTATACCACACAATCCTACAGGACTGCCAGTTATAGAAAGATCAAATTGAACTCTAAAGGATATTTAAAAAAAAACAGAAAGGGATGATAAAGGAGATTTCATAATTCTTTATGAACTTTGAATTTTTCATATTCTAATAAGAAAAGAACAAGTGCTTTAGAGAGACAATGGATAATGGAATAAACTATGGAATTAAATCAGCCTGAATACTGTGATGATGTGATGATTTCTGAATGGAAACCAGGACAGGTGTTACGTTGGGGGAAGAGGTTTTGCTTTTATTTCCAAAGGAGAAGAAAATTTATGGATACTATTAAAATTGATATGGATTTGATTTGAAAAAGAAACACCTCTTGATTAGAAGAGGTGATATTTAATCAATCAGCATGGCATTTAAATCTAAATACATGCTTTTCAATTGCTAGATTTATTATTCAGATACAACTTGCAATAAGGGAAACTACCCAAAATTAGGGTTGGGAAAGAATTTTGCTTTGGTATTTTAAGGAAAATAAAGGCACCCAACTAATGGATCTTAAGACCACTAGGCAAATGAAATATCTGAAGAAAAATGACAAATCTACCAGAAAAAAAAATGTACCAATAAAATGAATGAATTGACCTATCACATTTCCAACAGGGTAAAATTTTATAAATCTTCCCAAATGTTTGTTTCTGCTGCTCTTTAGAGACATATAATGTAAATTGTGCTTCTGTAGTCCCAGTCTAATTAAATATCAATTTTGGCTACAGAGTTGGCATGTGACTTTCTCCTTTTTTAAACCCAAGCATACTTGATAAAGTTAAACTCAAAATCTCTGTATTATGTCAGAAGAGCCACCTGATAGACTACAGAAAAAAAACAAAATTAAAGGACTTTTTTATTGCAACTAATCTTATAATCCTTGGTTTCTATTTCTTTAGCCATAAGTACAATCTAAAAATTTGTAAGAATAAAATATGTATGTTAAAACTTTTATTATTATATTAATGGTCATATCAACTACTAACTAATTTTAGAAAAAGTATTTCTAGCTTCTTGTACATGATTTCAGGTTTGAGTCTCTATCAGGTAACTAAGAATTAAATTTTTGTACTCTGGGTATACATAACAAAGAATGTTAACCTCTTTGAGAACTGCTGCACATGACACTTAATTTGTTTAAGTTTTCTGTAGTGAACCAAGACCATGCTTAAGAGCAAACTTTGAAGTCTCCAAAAGGATGGTGCCACACAATGATGATACCACTAGGACTATGATAACAACCCCATGCTAAAAGACATCACCTAAAGATTGTCTTTGAACCACAAACTACTCAGAACAATTTCAAAGTGGCCATCTTACATGACTCAGTCTTAAAAAATACACTAGCCAGGATTGAGACAAGCTCTGTACTCCCTCATTACATAGAGACTAGAATAGACAACAAATAATACAGCTATCTCTGCCTGGGCTTAAGAATTAATCTAAACTTTTCTTTTCAGCATCCACTAAAGATGCTGTAGCCCCCAGACAGCAGAAAGTAAATTTAATAATATGATGCCCACATTCTCAAGACGTGGGGTCGATGGTGTTTGGTTTTTCAATGGGCTATAGATATTTGGCATTACATAGAGGGTTTGGTTACAAATTGGTTTTGGTTATGGTCAGGAACTAAAAAGAATTTAGGAATATTTATAAGATTTTGTTCTGCTTGAGATGTGAGATGATGATAGGCAACATTACTTTTTTTCTTGAGATTTTTTTTGGATGACTTGTCCTTTTCCTTTGCATTTCTCATTTATCTAGTGGTCCTCAGATTCCTTAGTTGAATGCCTTCATTTTCTCTGAAAAGACCAAAACAAAACCCTTTTCCAACCCAAATTATGGGAAGATTCACTTATGGCACGTTATATCTGATCAAATGAAAAGCATTTGTTAGTTTAATAGGTTAGTTTAGAGTGAATGGTCACTGTTATTCATATCTAATATTTATCGATTATTGTGGTATCCATTGATTTTCTTCTATTGCAGAAACAAAAGAAAACCCCTTTCTCCAATGTACTACATAACATGGTTTCCATTCTGAGGCAAACACATCTTTAAAGTGTACATGCTAATTTATTCCATAGATTTTTTTCTATTATCAAATATTTCTCTGCTGCTGTCATTCCTTTCTTATTAGCATTTAAAAATTCAAAGTTATTAATGCATTGTGCAATTTATTTCTGAGGATCTTCATCATCCCTCTCTCTTTTTAGCATATTTTTTAGAGTTCAATTTGATCTTTCTATAATTTCCTGCCCTGTAGGATTGTGTGGTACATCTGTAATATGCTTTATATTGTAGGAAGAAAAAACTTTCATTTTACTAGAGACATATGCTGGAGCATTCTCAATCTTAATTTGTACAGCCTTTCTGCCTTTTCCAAACTTAAAGCATTGAAACCAAAAAAGATATCAATGATGCAGTATGCATATTTTAGAATTCCAACTTATATAAAATAGAAGGCTTCCATTTGCCACATTTTATTCCTTTGAGTACCATTTGAGCTACTTCCTGCCTGTAATTGAGTTTGGTTGTATAATGAAAAAGTAAAACATTTTCTTGCAAATTTCTAGCTTTCTGTCAAGTAAAATAAAAATTTTGCTTTTTAAACCTTTGCTATTGACATGAAGTTTTTATGCATTTTTGAGGCCTCCAACATATTCTTTATAAACAGCTGATCAATTTCTTCATTATCTTGTGCTAGAGAACTAGAAAGACCTGTGTATGATCAGATTTGTGCTATATATAGAATTTTTCCCATTCCTGATTATTTCTTATAACTGAATAAATAATAAAGTTAATTCTGTATCATCTGGTATAACTTCAGCAGTTTCAATATACAAATCAACTCTTACTGTATATTGTGAGTCAGTAATTCAATATTCTCTATCTTAATTTGTACAGCCTTTTGCAAACTTAAAGCATTCAAAATCTGTTCTATAAGTTCCATTAATACCATGAGAATAGCATATAATTCTGATTTTTGACAGAATCATATGGGTATTGAGCCACTTTACTTAAATTTTCTCATTTGTAATGAAACCTTTCCTGATTAATTTGCATCAGTAAGAAATGTAAAGGTATCAGATTTTGGTTTTTCTTGTACAATGAAAGGAAGGTTCCAGTTAGTTCTATTTATAGATTGAATTCTCTTGCTTTTGGGATATTTATTGTTAATCTTTCTCCAAAATATACTTCAAGTTATTTGCCAAGGTTCAATTTCTGCCCATAATTTGTCAATTTCATTATTAGTAAAAGTTCTGCTGGGTCTATTCCTGCCCATTGGTAAAGTCTCAATTTTCCTCTAGGAATTTTAAAATTTTTTACTTTGTTTTCATGTTTAAAAGATCCATTTTAAGACAATATCTTTCATTTTTTCTTCTAAATTACTACTCCTGTAAAAGAATGCTTAAAGGGTAAACTAATCAGAACACAATAAAGCTCTGGATCGAAATGATCCACATGTATAATCTGTAATATCTTTTTCAATAAAGTCAATTCTCTCTCAGCTTCAGCTGATAAGTGTCTTGGAAAATTTAACTTTTTGACACCATTTAAGGTTTTGAACAAATTACTTAATCATAGTTTTTACTCCAATAGTGGGCCATAAATTGGAAATGTCTCCTGGCAGTCTTTGAAAGTAATTAAGAGTCTGCAACTTATATCTACTAATTTGTACCTTTTGGTGTTTTATTGTTTCGAGATCTCTTTTATATCCTATATAATTAATAGATTATCCTCTTTTTATTTTTGCAGAAGGAATTTGTAATCCAAAGAAGGGAATTTTTTCTTTATTTCTTCAAACATTCTAAACTATCAACATTTATAGTATTTCTAGCATCAGCTAGAAAATGTCTTCCATATAATAGTAAACTATGGATTAAGAAAATTGCTTACATGTCATTTCCAATGGTTGACTTACAAAATACTGGCACAGGTTAGAACTAGTTACCAATCCCTGTGGGAGAGTCTTTCACTGATGTTTCTTTATAGGCTGATAATTATTATAAGTAGGCACCATGTAAACATTTTTTTTCTTTTCCTTGTAAATGTCTAGGGAAGACTCAGTCTTTTAAATCAACAACTATATGATGCCATCCTTTAGGCAATAGAAAAAGCAAAAGGATTCCAGTCTATAGAGAGCCCACTGGATGAATCACCTCAATAAAAGCTCTTAGATTTTTTATCATTCTCTATTTTCCAGATTTCTTTTTTAATAACAAATACAGAAGAATTTCAAGGACTTGTTAATTTTTCAATATGCTAAGCATTTAACTTGCCCTCTACCAGTCTTTTGAAGGACTAAAGTTTCTCTGTTGTTAAAGACTATTGCTCTATCCATACAAGTTTGTCTTTCAACCAATTTAAAGGTAGGACTGCTTGTGCCTTTGAAACATCAGCAGCTGTTCTACTCTTTTATTTTAAACCTGGATGGTTGGTGACTATTCTTTATAATACTTTCTAAAATTTTCCCAGTAACACACATTAACATATGGTTTGATTTTGAGATTGGGGGAATATTAATCTGTTTACTTCATTGCTGTAACAAATTGCATTCACATAAGTTCATTGCTTTGTTAGCCACATATGGTTTAAAATTTTCTCTCTGTCCTTTTGCCCTTAGACATTCAACACTTTTGTTCTCTATTTTACCTGATATAAAGTTTCAATACCAAAAATTTTAACTACCCCTTCCTTAAGAGGTCAATATGGACCCATAAATTCTGGTGAAATTGTTGTTACATTCCCATCTGTGTCTACAAAACCTTCAATGGCAATGCCATTTATTCATATTTTTAATTTTGGTTTTTGGTAATTTAAAGAAGATTCCCAAGATATCTGCTATATGATTTCTCATAATTTTTAAGTGAATTTTTTGTTCTCTCTTCTATATCTTTTATATCATCCAGAGCAGTATGATTTTTGTTTGTTTGCTTGTTTGTTTAAAATAGACATTATGTTCTTTGATTACTCTGGATAGGAGTTTCCTCCACAGTGACAGGAAATGATTAAAATAAAGATGGCATGGAGAGAATTCCCTCATGGCTTTTTCCACAGGCAAAGTGCTACCTTGACTCTTCCTTGTTGATCTACATTCATTAGTCCAATGCCTGCCCTTTCCATATCTTCTGCATAATCCAAAGTGAGGGGTGTTCTGTTTGGATTATTCTTATAGAAAATATTGTTCCTAGGAACACCCTGTTTACAATCCCATTTTAGGTGACTTTATTTTCCAGAAATGTAGTACTTGACATTGAGATTTTTTTCTTTACTTTTCTGGAAATCAATTTTCTTTTTTAAGCATCATCATAGTTATGAGATTCTATTTTGATTATATCTCAGATCCATTTCTCCAAAAGTACTAAACTTGTCTTTAACAGCCTAATTATCATTTTCTGAGAAGTAGCATTTTTAAAAGCCAGAGATTCAATTATTATTTTCCTATCTTCTCAATTTGGTATCATTCTATTTACTGCTGATATCAAACTTTATAAGAAATCCATGAAGGTACCCTTTGGGCCATGTATAACTTTAGCAAATGATCCAATTTACTTTCCTTCTTCTTAAATTCTGTCCCAGGCATTCAAAGCTGCTCTGTGGCATAAAGCCAGGGTGTGGTCATCATATAGAAATTGCCTTTGTACATTAGCATAATATCCTTCTCCAATAAGTTTATCTTAAGAGATTTTTATACCTCTAGACTGACCTTTTTGTTCAATATTCTTAGCCTCATCATTTCAATAGGCCCTCCATTTTAATGGAGGTTCTGACTCCAAAACTGTTGTAACTAAGTCTCTCCAGTCTTGACAGACAATTCAATTATAAGTTGACCATGAGTTTAACATCTGCTTCACAAAAGGTGTAAGCATTCTATAAGAGACTATCACTTTTTTTGAATCTCCTTAAATTTAAGATTTTCACAAGAGTCCATTTAAGTCTTGTACAATCTTGGGAATATCTATCATTTGGCAATTGTTCCTGTAATATTACTGAATAAATTAAATTTGGTTGTTTGAAAACTTTAGGCTGTTCCTCTCTAAATTAATAATCCAATGCAGAAACTGATTCTCCTTTAAGTTCCTCTGTCTTGTCCTGAATATCTCTATTATCTGTTGTTGACTGAGGTTTCTGTACTGCCTGGATCCCATAGTCATTAAGTTCCAAAGAAAGCACACAGATGTCTACATTAGTTATAAATTGATTGGCCTAGTAGCTCAGACTTTTTTAACTCTAATATAACTTATATTAGCCCATTATTTTTCTCTATGTTAGCCACATGGCTCAGTACCTTATTTGGTGAGCAGTCACATCTTGCTTCTTCTGGGGCAGGGTCACAACTGCAGACTGCTCTTCCCTATTCACAGCATTTTTGTTTGCCTTGTCTCTACTTCCTGCCTGGTTTCCCTGCCTATACCATCTGCCTGACTACCAGCCAATCGGCATTTTATTAAACAAGTAGAAGAAACAAATGTTTACAGGGTAAAACCATTGTCCCACAGCAATCTGTATAATAAATTTGTCTAAAACTTATATCTTAGTGTTAAAATAAGCAACTTTTCAGTGATAAAACCAAAATGATAAATCTGATAATATTTATAATTGAGATTATATAAATCTCATATAAATTAGTTATCTTTTTATTTAATTGTTCCATTTTCAAGTCATCCAACATATTACCGTATAGAAATGTAAATCCCTCCTTTGTAATAATTTCTTATTTTTTAATGTGGAAAAAAAGCCTCTATTAGCTAATTCCTTTCTTTAAAATTTTCCAATTCAGTCGAGCAGTGGTGGCACATGCCTTTAATCCCAGCACTCGGGAGACAGAGGCAGGTGTATCTCTGTGAGTTTGAGGCCAGTGCAGTCTAAAAAAGCTAGTTCCAGGACAGGCTTCAAAGTTACAGAAACCCTGTCTCAAAAAAAAAAATGGGGAGAGCTTGGTGCAGTGGGAGGGTTGAAATAGAGGAAGGGTAGATATAGGAGCAGGGAAGAAGATATCTTAATCAAGGGAGCCATTTTAGGGTTGGCAAGAGAATTGACTCTAGAGGGCATCCCTGGTGTCCATTGGGATGTCCCCAGCTAGGTCCTTGGGCAGCAGAGGAAAAGGTGCCTGAAATGGCCTTGTCCTATAGTCACACTGAAGCATATCTCAAATATCACCATAGAACCTTCGGCAGGCGATGGATAGAGACAGAGACCTACATCAGAGCACTGGACTGTGCTCTCAAGGTCCAGTTGAAGAGCAGAAGGAGGGAGAAGTTGAGCAAGGAAGTGAGAACTGCGAGGGGTTGGTCCACCCACTGAGACAGTGTGCCTGATCTAATGGGAGCTCACCAAATCCAGCTGGACTGGGACTGAACGAGCATGTAATCAAACTGGATTCTCTAAATGTGGCTGACAATGGAGGCTGATGGAGAAGCCATTGACAATGGCACTAGGACTTATTTCTACTGCATTTACTGGCCTTTTGAGAGCCTAGCCTGTTTGGATGCCCACCTTCCTAGGCCTGGATGTAGCAGGGTGGGGCTTGAACTTCCCACAGGGCAGGGTACCCTGCTCTTTCTTAAAACTGGAGGGGAAGGGAGGAGGGGGAGTGGGGGAGTGGGAGGGAAATGGGGAGGAAGTATAAATTTTTGAATGGAAAAATAAATAAAATATAAATAAATAAAATGTACTTATTATACTTAAAAAATTTCAATTCTCTCACCAAATTTACTGAAGATGACGATTCACATGATGGTGAAATTGCAGCTGACTGCTGTGTAGAAGTAGAAGACTTAGTAGATTTCAAGACAGCAACCTAGTTTAGCAGAAGCCCAAGAATTGGTCCAGGGAATCCCTACAACCCACTGAAAGAAAAGAAGCCAAAGAGTCACCAGTCTTAATGGGGGAATGTGAGACGGCAACTAATTCCTGCAGTGTTTGTAGCTCAAATCCATATGGAGTTAGATGCAGAAATGGTGCACCAAAATAAATTCTAAACTTGCTTAGATGCTTTTGAAGAAAATGAGAGAGGAATCTAGCCAATGAGGTGGTGACTCTGGCGGGAGCCCCATGTACAGCTCCAACCTGTGCCGGTGGCAACAAAACCACATGCTATCGTCTTTTTTTGTTGTTGTTGTTGTTGAATTTGTGCCCCAAAAGTTTGACATCATTTGTAGCATGTGTTCTTATTGTTCTTAATAATGAAATCCCAAGTCAGCTCTTAGAGGGTGAAAGCTGAAAGATCTGAGAAGCAGAGAAGCCAGTCACTAGAGTCCTTACCTCTTTGAAATCTTCAGAGTGAAGAGAGTGAGCTCCTGTCTCCTCCCACCTTATATTTCTCTCTCTGCCCAGCCATATCACTTTCTGTCTGTCTGTACATTCCTCCAGATCTTTACAGTTCTCTAGTGACTAAGTCTTCCCTCCAATTTACAGACCAAGCCTTATTTGTTAGAGTAAAACCAAAATATCACCACTTGAGACCAACTCCTAAAGATTACACCAGTAGTACAGACACTGAGAGCAACAAACAAAAAATAAAAGGGACCTCATGAAGCTGAAAATCCTGTGTAAAGCAAAGGACACAGTAATTAAGACAAAACAGTAGTCTGCAGAATGGGAAAAGATTGTCAACAACCCCACATTTGACAGAGGGCTGCTCTCCAAAATACATAATGAACTCAAGAAACTAGACATCACGTGCTCGTTCAATCCCAGTCCAACTGGCCTTGTTGATCTAATGAGAGTTCACCAAGGTCAGTTCGACTGGGACTGAACTAGCACGTGATCCAACCAGAGTCTCTGAATGTGGCCGGATTCTCTGAATGTGGCTGGCCCGGAGTCTTTCTGAAAAGCCATTGACAATGACACTGGGACTTGTTTCCTCTGCATATACTGGATTTTTGGGATCCAGTCTGTTTGGATACTCACCTTCCTGGACCTGGAGGGAGAGGGGAGGAACTTGAACTTCCCACAGGGCAGGAAACCCTGACTGCTCTTAGGGATGGATAGGGAGGAGGAGGGGGAGTAGGGGTAGTGGGAGGGTGTTGGGAGGAGGGGCGGAAATGGAAACTTTTATAATTTAATAAATTTCAGACAGTTGGAAAAAAAAGAAACTAGACATCAAAATAACAATCTACAGTTTTTTTTCTGGTGTATCTTCAGTGGCTATAAACTCTTAGTACGCCATTCATTTATCTTTTTTGAGGCAGAATATCACCATTCAACCCAAGGCCTCCTAGAAATGTCTATAGCCAAGGTCTACTTCCAATTCATGATCCTCCAGCATTAGATTCCTGAGTGCTTGTAATATTGACTTGAAATACTATGCCTTTCATTCCATTAATGAATTTTTAGTAGTATATTTTATACTTCATTTTATAGTAGTATAATTCAACAGTCTTAAACAGTATACTCTGTTGTCTTCTTTAAGATATTACCATTGCTAAATGATAATTTTCACAAAAAGCTAAAATCATAAGCATCCTACAGATATGAAATAAACAAGCTATGATTTCATTTAGCACATTAGTGGCAAGATAAAAGAAAACATTCAAAGAAGAAACAAACTAAACATAAATTCATTTTTAAAATGTTGAATGAAAAAGTAGAAGCCATTTGTTCTCTAATAATTTCTACAATGGGTAATAAAATTCAAATGAATCTATGAGTCAGAACATCAACACACAGTAATTCTTTTCATTTTGTCAGTAACCCATAATACTCACAATTTTATTATATCTTACTATATCACAATCAAATGACCCAGAAATATACACCTTAAACAAATAATACAGAAACATTTTCAATGGAAGTTCAAATGTTTGCACACTATCTTTAGAAAATGGACCCTTATTTCCAAGGTGCTTTGAAGATGAAAACCTTTTTTAATCTGTTTCTCACACTCATTAAGAATTACAAATGATATGTTTAGGGTATTGGTGGTATAATTTTTCCATGCAATGTTTTATATTGTTCTTTAAAAGATTAAAAATTATAAAGACATGACTTCTAATAATATTTATGTCCAAGCTCAAAAAGTTTCTTCCTCATTATGTTTGATTAGAAAGTAATAGATAACTTAGTTTTGGATAACTTTTGCAATGGTTTATACACCAGTTGAAAACAAATGCTTTCAGAATTATTCTAGTATGCTTATGTAAAATGTATTATTCTAATTTAATTCAGGAAAAATTTGACTTCACAATAGATATTCACCAAGTATGTGTGTAACAAAGGCACACTTATTTCTTAAGTAGCGTAAACAAAAGTTTTGTTAATGACATAACATCTCACTCTATCTCTTGTCTACTTACAATGCATGCTTAAGGCTACTATAATATAGCTTTACTAGTGAGCATATGTACATTATTAAATTGGTGTTCAATGACATTTTCCATAAAAAGTAACAACTATTCCTTTCCTATGGTTGTTAATTCCTGCTATTACATGGTTTTGAAACAAACGTTCATACCAATGTTTCATATGTTGGAAACTAGTTTTTCATTCTGGTGAGGTTAATATATGAGAGAACATTTGTCAGAGATAAAATAGATGGTTCCACAGAATCCTTGACTCTAACCTTCTATAATTAAGAGTGAATTAAACTTACTTTATTTATAAATATTGTATTTTGTGACATTATATTTTAAAAGTAAAAACAGAAAAATATGATTTGACTGTTAAAAGTAGGATGGGTATTAGAAAGTTATTCAAGTATGAATGCCAATAATGTTGTTTATAAATCACATTAATTGTAGTCACTATAGTTGAACTAAAGCATTGACTCATGTCTGTTACTTTACTTTGCTATATTGACTTTATAAAAAAGAAACCAAGTATTAAAAATAAGATTTAAATTTGTCAGAGTGCATTAGTAAATATTAATTGATTTCCCAAGCCTATTCAAATAAGCACAATAAAATTGTGAAATAGAAAAACAAAAAAAAATCTACCTCATGGTTACCAACTACAATGACAAGATCACAATGTTAGGTAAATAAACTTAGCTGCAAACAAAACCTGGAATACAATTGAGGGAGTAAAAGATGAAAGTGAAATTCAGAAGTAAATTTTTCTATGATGGATTCATCAGGCAGCACCATAATGAATGGAAAAAGACCTCACAAACAAAAAGAAATTCCAAACACAAATTGCTTAATTATATAAAATATTTGTAGTGAGTTGTTAGAGTAAACACTCCTTATATTTTACATAGATAAAACCGTGCATTGTCATTGGAATACTCTGTTTCCACATCTTCTATTAAAGCTTAACTTGGGGATACATTGCAATCAATAAAAATCAGATACTATTTTAAAGTTTCTTATTTATATTTAGATCACTGTCACTGAGTAGGTGCTCACAATATCTATATGGATCCTTTTTTTCAAGGGCTTCCTAAAGCTCTTAGAAATTGCAACGATTATTTTTTGAATCTAGTACCTATGAAAGTAATTCAATAAAATAGTTTCAAAAGATCAGTAATGCTTAAAATGCAATCAGATGTAATATTTTGGCAAGTGCACAAATGGCATTGTTTTATTCTTAGTGGTTTGCCACCTACTTCAAAATTCTCCAAAATTCAAAATTATTTCAGTGATCATATTTTGGTCAAAAACTAAAGTGAAAGAAAATGAAAGGACAATATTTAATGTGTATTTAGACTAAAGTGAATCTCTGTGATGTGTAAAATAAAATCCTTTATCAGAGATAGAGGGAAAAGGAAAACCTTTAACACATAGTTGAAAATATAGCCCTGTTGTTTTATGGAGTCTTAGTTCTTTCATATATTTCACAATTACCAGTCTAAAAGATGTGCTGAATTCAATTCTATGTTTGATGAACCAAAACTGACAGGTTTATGTTCATGCACATTTCCTGAAATCTAACATTCCTGAGCCTGAGAATGTTAGCAGAGCAGAGAATATCCATAAACTCCTGCAGCTTAGAATTACATCTGAGTGATTTGCATGTCCCAGAACTTACAAAGGCCACTTTTAAAATCTCTGGGATTAGAATTATTTGTACAGCAACATTATCAAAGATATTGCCCAATTATTATGATAACTAATGGAACTGAAATACATGACATTCTTTTGAAGCTAAATATCAGGGTACCACTAAAAGAGATCTAAAACAAGAATTATTTTCTGAGTAATATGCAGGAACAGACAAGTTTGTGTAAAGGCATCACAGAAAGTAGTGGGACAGAATCTGTGACTCAATATTCCCTGGTTTTGTACACAATGATGTATTCATGTTATATAATGCAGGCTTTTGAGTGAAGGAGGCTGACAAGGTGACATAATAGCAAAAATTCCTTTAGTGTTAGAGATAGTTTGCCACTTCAGAGTCACTTGAAAATTTCACTCTCTAAGGGAGGGAGTGGAAATTTGGATTAGTAGTTTTTTAAAGTAATAAAACAAAATTAAAAAAATCAAAAAAGGGGGGGGGAGAAAACTTCGCTCACATTTGCTTCCATGCCAAAGTAGTAAATCTGGAGATCTTCACCTCATCCCAGTGGAAATAAGTCATTTATATTTTAGAGAAAATATGAAGTCTCTTACTCTTTCCAGGGGGATTGTTAGGCAGGTGCGCTTGCTTTCTTCACCTGTGATATCAACTCACTGTATACTTGAGCATTATTTGGTGCTCACTGTGTTACTCTATGGGAACTAGGGAACTAGGCCATGTACCTACCACTAAGGTGACTTTTATGCATGCTGCTACTCTGGAAATGATAATGGAATTTTAAATGTATTTTATATATGTAAGTAACATGGTATATTGTTTTAATTTATGCATGTTTCTTTAAGCTTTAAAATAAATTAAACCTGTTCAAAGGGTTTCTCAAACAATGTAATGGCATGGACATCTTGTCAGAACATCTTAAGAGAAATTATTCACTAATGATATGGATATAAATTTTTATTTTTCACTGATAATATTTCTAAGCATTTCCCAAGTTACTGTAATAATATTTTGAGAATGAAGACACATACGTACACATACAGTGGTATTTTTAAACTTTTATGCTTTAATATTTTAAATATAAATTGATAATCTTCCCAAAATTGATCCCAAATATACTGTTAAGTTCCTTTTGTGTGTCCTGCAATACATTTAAAATATAAATATGCTGGCTGTTCTGTGACTTCTGATCTCAATAGTAAACACAAAACCAATTCTAAATAGAAGGCAGTTAAACACAGACTGTCCTATACAGTGATATATATTTGCAAAGAAAATTTAAATTAAAAGGTCAAAGTATAACTGGCACACTAAAGGAGAGAACATTATTCAGATTTGTGTTATGCAGTAAGGCTTTTAACAGTAAGAAGAAATCATGCTCAGTAAGAAATTCTCTCTCCGGGTCACAAATGACTTGTTTGACTGAGCTGCACCCTCAAGTAAACATGTAAATAAAAGAAAATGCTTTCTTTCATACTCCCAGAGTTTTGTTATTCTTCCTTTTGAAAACTAGAGCATGTGTACTGATCTGCTCAGAAGTAAGAAGAGGTTGAAGGATATATCATATAATTCCTGAAAATTAGCACAGATATAATCTTCCTATTTAATTTAACTTCACTGAAAAAGGCAGTATTTTTGTTCTTTTTCCAAAAAAATAATGAAAGTATCAAATTTTGGTCATCAGGCAGTGAAATAGATTTATTGCAGTAAAGTATATTATGGGCATATCAACTATCTTTTATTTAATTTTTTAAAAAGTAAACTAAATGGGGCTAGAGAGATGGCTCAGTAGTTTCAGAGGTTCTGAGTTCCATTCCCAGCAAACACATGGTGGCTCACAGCCATCTATCATGGGATCTAACGCCCTCTTCTGGCATGAATTCATACATGCAGATAGAGCATCCATACATATAACATAAATAGTAAATCTCTAAAAAAGTAAGCTAATCAATATTCATTCTACCTATTGATTTATAAGTAAGGAATCATGTATATACTCATTATTTTTATTTCATTTTTATAATGCTGTCTTAATACAATAAATGAAGTAGTAAGTATATATTTTCAAACAAATTAGATTAGATTCATACAAGAGAATAGTACAAATCAAAAGTAGAATGTTAGAAGAGTGTAAGATTGACATGTTTATAATAAAGTGTCAAGTAAATCTACCAAAACCTGAAACTATGTGAGTAAATACGATTTTGACTTGGTATAGCTCTCTGCACATAATGCCTAGAAAGAAACAAAGTAAAATATTAACAATCATTGACTGTCTTTGAAGGACAGTGACAGATAATAGTTCCTTCTTTTCAACATTCTTTTTAAAAAATAAATATTTTACTTTTAGAATCAAATATATAACATTTTAACTTTTATTTTAAAAATGATGCTTAAAGCAGACTGAATCAGTGTGTATTAAGTGAAATGAGAAAGCAGGAATAAAGCAAAGTGTAGAGAGCATGTCTGTGACTTCAAGATTAGAGTGAATGAAAAGTAGAAAGGGGTAATATTATTAAAGTGAAAATAAATGGACTGAAACAGACTCTCTTCGAGTGATAAATCACAAGTAAAATAGCATTTCATTTCATGCATGCCACATTTTACTCTCTTTATAGTGGGTGCTGGTAAGAATTCAGTTTTCCAATTACTGTCTCAGGTATTTTATATCTACTATCAAATTCTTTTTCATTATTTTATTCATTTTTTTACTCCATTGAGCTACAGAAGTGCTTCCTTGAACAAACATATCATTTCAGATCATGCAACTTTAATTTCTTGCATGTGAAATCTTAGATACTGTTAATTATGTTCCATAATAGAGATTTTTTTTGTAAAGGAAACTACTTCTCCCCTCTGAATGTAGTTAGATTAAATGAATTTTGGTTCACTTGACTATCTGAAGTGTATGCCCATAATCTTTTGAAGCTCTTAAAATTTGTATAAGATCATTATATATTAGAACATACTCACAAATTCATAAACTTGTAGTGTTATGGACCTGAAATAACTTTTAAATTCACTAAGTATAAATATGAAATTTTCAGATGGAATGAAACACTCATATTAAAATCAAAGAACGGAGAAAGCTGTATGTTAAATAAATCATGAATTTCTAGTTGTTAATAATAAAAAGCCTCTTTTTCTATTTTAGATATTTAATTTGACATAATAATTAAGAACTTAAAAATTTACAATATACTATGTATTTCCACAACACATATCAGGAAATAATTTTCAAAGGAAAAATGAATGATTTATTACATATTTTTATAAACTCCAGAAGCACTTAGGAATATACTTTACAACATATAGAAATATGATACAAATACAAGTTTGCACATTTCAAGTTATAATCACAAAATATAAATAATTTTGCTATAAATTCTAAGGGTAATTCTAAATATAGTGAAATATATGACAATACTTATGCCCTTTGAGAGAAAAATATTTGTCTATTTATAATATGTAGTACAAAATTAATGATCGTTTCTTTCATATGCTTTAAGAACCATAAAATTGATTATATATAATCGAGTGTGTGTGTGTGTGTGTGTGTGTGTGTGCGCGCGCGTGTATATATATTGGAACTAAGATGTCTATCACAATCTCAACAATGGTTGAAAGTCCAAAGTTCAAAGTATCTTCTGTATCTTCTGAAATTCATGCAATTTCTTAACTGTAATACCTTATAAAATACAAATAAAATAAAATGACTTAGTTTCAAGATACAATGGCGAAGGATATGCATTACCATTCTAAAATCTAGAAAATGGCACATACTGAGGCAATTATTGAATCAAAGAAAGACCTGCTGGGCAAATTCCAAACTGTAGATCTCCATATCTGATGTTTAAAAACTCTTCAGATTTCCACTTCCTTTCAGCTTTGTTGACTGCAACATACTTCTTTCTCTCGAGTTGTTTCCCCTCCCCATTAGAAGCTTTCTTTGGCACGTATTCCATGGTTCTGGCATCCAATATTTTCGGGTCTCCAAGGCAATTCAGGTTTTACCTTCCCAGCTTCATGCATTCGCTTTTATAGGACTCCATTCAGGGACACCCGTGATACATGCCTGGCCTCAGCAGCTCTCCATAGCTATGGAGGTAGATTCTATAATCCTAGTCTTCTATCTTTGACTCTAAATCAAGAGCCATATAAACAAAGTTGCCAATTTCTGCTACTTTCTGGGACTGAAATGATCCCTTCATTCAATTTCATCTTCACTAGCTTCTGGTATTCATGGTTTCCTTCACTGCCTAAGCTTCGCTGTACTAGAACTTGCTCTGCAGGTCAAGCTGACCTCAGTCTCAGAGATCTACCCTGCCCCTGCTTTCCAAGTGAAAAAGAATTGAAGGATTGCACCACCACTTTAATCTTTTCTTAATTCCTTCTCACAAGTTAAAAATTTAGGTGAGTGGGCTCCTGCCCTGAGGTGACCCATCCCTTTATTCTATTTCCTACTATGTTTATTTCTTTGAGCACGGGATTTAGCACCACTCCACTTCTTGATACTCATTTTCTCATCAAATATTACATTTTTTTTCCTGGCTCTTCTTGTTCCTTTTCTTTATAAATATTTATTAGAATTAACACTGCTAACCACAAAACAGAGGCTGTTTTGAGATCTCTGTCAACGGAATCAATACATAATCCTTCACTGTAGCCTCAGGCAGATGTTTTGGACAAGGACATAAAGCAGCCACATTCTTCACCAAAATATCACAAGACAACAAAATATCACATACTAGCATTCATCTCCTTTGAAACCTCTTCATCCATGAACCCATAGTTCAAATTGCACTCAGCACCACTGTCTTTCAGGCTTTTGATAACATGACCCATAAAGCAGCACTTAAAGTATTCAGTTGCTTTTCTAAAGCACGATCCCAAGGTCAAAATTCCTTCAAAATGAAGTATAGTCATGCCTATCACAGATACCCCAGTCCCTGGCACCAAACTCTGTTTTAGTTAGGGTTTCTATTGTTCTAAAGAAATATCAGGATCATGGCAACTCTTATAAAGGAAAGCATTTCACTGGGAGCTTGCTTAACAGTTTAGAGGTTTAGTCCATTACCATCATGGTAGAATATGGTGGTGTGTAGGCATGATGCTAGAGAGGGAGTTGAGAGTTCTATATCTTACAAGTAAGAGAACGTGAACTAGTACACTGGGAGTAGCATATATGAGACCTCAAAATCCACCCCTAAAGTGACATAATTCCTCCAAGAAGACCATAGCTGTTCCAACAAAGCCACACATCCTAATAGTGTTACTGTCTATGAGTCAATTATATTCAAATCACCACAGGTTTTATTTAATAAAAATAATCATTTTATGATCTTCCTTACATGTTTTAATGTGAAAGATCTGATCTAGTAATGTTTAATTGCATTATTTCATAGAAAAAAAATTCCTCACAACATATATCTTGATAACAAAATCAAAATTTATTTATTTATTTATTCTTTTTAAGAAAACAACTCACTATGTAGCTGTCTGGCCTGTAACCCAATATTTATACCAGGCTACTCTCAAACTCACAGAGATCTGCCTGCCACTGCCTTTCACAAATGTTTGGATTAAATGTATGTACCACCACGCCCAATATAAAGACAATTCTTAGTCATTAAATCAGCATAGCTGATGTCTTAATGGATCCTCTTCTCAAAAATTATCACAAAGACGCTTCTTTTTTTTGATAGAATGGCCAGTTGTACTTTATTAGTTTCACCAATCCATTAACTTGGGAGTTATTTTAATTCTCTGATACCTTTTTCAAATACTTTTTTTTAATTTAAAAGTTTGTTTTTTAAATTTTATTTTCTTTCCACCAAACCCACCAATCCATTCCTCAGAAAGGGTAAGGCCTCCCATAAGGAGTCAACAGAGTCTGGCATATCAAGTTAAGGCTGGACCTATCTTCTCCCCCATGTAAGGAAGCAGGAAAAGGTACCCCTCCACAGGGAATGGGCTGCAAAAAGTCAGTTCAGGCAGTAGGGATAAATTCTGGGCCAATTGCAAGTGTCCTCACAGACTACCCAAGCCACAGAACTCTCACCCACATTCAGAGGGACTAATTTGGTCCTATTCGGGCTCCTCTCCTATCGGTTCACAGTCAGTGAGCTCCGTCTAGCTTGAGTCAACTGTTTCTGTGGATTTTCCCATCATGATCTTGACCCCTCTGCTTTTATAATCCCTCCTCCCTTTATTCTGCTGTACTCTTGGAGGCCTTCATCTCAGTGCTTAGCTGTGTATCTCTTCATCTGCTTCCATCAGTTATCGGATGAAGGTTCTATGACAATTATGGTGGTCATCAGTCTATTACAGAGGAAGGCCAGTTCAGGCATCCTCTCCAATGTTGCTTGGATTCCTGGGTATTTCCCTATCACCAGGTTTCTCCCTAGCCCCATAATGTCTCCCTTTATCAATATATTTCTTTGCTTCCTGTCCCAAAGAGGTATTTTTTTTATATGAGAACGAGTCTCATTTATTAGTGCTTTACCTTAATGTCTTAATTTTCCCATTGCAAATATTTCAATTTTGAAAATGTCAATCATAGATATATTAATTTGAAGGAGCAAAAGCATACAATTCATTGCTCTGAAGAGTAAATGCACACCCAATTTGAGAAATTTGCACTGTAAATACAATACTATATCTGGTTAGCTGAACAAATACTTAGATTTTTAAATTAATAATTAGCCTCTATTTCCAATCAGCAAAACAATTAAAAGTATAACAAATAGCATTTTTAACATCAAATCATTTAAAATGATCATTTTGATAACTCATTAAAAATAACTTGATTATAATTATTTTCAAAGTCAGCAAATTCATGATTATTGGATTTATTTTCATTAAGAAAGTAGAAATACAAATTGAACAATAATGCATGTTTAGGTTAGTGTCAAGACAATTTCCCTTGTGATATAAGCTCAATTTTTTACCAAAATATTAGTAACATTTCATTTAAGAAGGCAATGTTAACTTTAATCTTCATTCAAAGTACTTCACATGATCAAGGTAATGGTGAGGTAAACAAATTATACTTAAGATAAATAGTGATATGACATATTAGCTATTCTGGATGTTGTTCAGTATGTGCTACTTTTAGCTCAGAAAATGAAAAATCAATAATCCTTAACTATGGCCACTAAGAGTTCACTTAAGACTCAAATAATTCATACTTGAAAATTCTTTATGATAACATCAAAACGTATAAAGTTTTTCTTGAAAATTCCCATAGAAATGATCTACTAATGATGCTACAAAAGGAAAATAGAACTCCATAACTAAAGTGGAAAGTTCATTAGATGTAAATAAGTAAAGGAAATCAGTTAACCCATGTACCTCTTAAGTTGTAATACAATCAGTACAAGACTTCTTCAGTTTTGTCCTGAAGTTCATTTATATGATTTATTGCATATATGAAACTACATTAGTTGAACAATTCTTGCATCTCTGGGCTGAAACCTGCTTGTCATGATGGATGATCTTTTTGATACATGCCCATATTCAACTTACAATACTTCTTCTCCATTTATCATGAACATTGGCTTATAATTCTGGTTTGTTATTAAATCTCTTTCATGTTTTGGTATTAAAATAATACTGGCTTTGTAGAATGAGTTTGGGAGAACTCCTGTTTCTTTCTTTAAAAGGAATTTTATAAATAATAGTTGCACTTCTTTGAAATCTGGGAGAATTTTAATGTGACTCCATCTGGGCCTGGGATTTGTTTCTTTGATGGAAGGCTGTTTAGTCCTATTTTAATCTCCTTGTTCTGTATCTGTTTAAATTGTTGATATCTTGTTCATTTACTTTTGGCAGTTTGGATTAATCTAGAAATTCCTTTATTTCACTTAGATTTTCCAATTTAATCAAGTACAAGTTTTTAAAGCATTCCCCTACAATGTTGTGAATTTATTTAATGACTGTTTTAATATTCCCTATTCATCCCTTATTCTATTCATTTGGCTGTTTTTCCTTTCTCCATCCACCACTTTGCTTAGTTAACTGGGCTAAAAGTCTATACTTTGGCTACTTCTACTGTTTTCTTTGTTTTTATTTCATTAATTTTTGATTTGTTTTCTGTTTCTTCCCATCTAGTGGTTTTGTTTTGGCTTTTTCTTGTTCTTTAAAATTCTGATTTTTATCATTAAGCCATTTATCTGTGATTATTTTGATTTTTTAGGATAATCACTTAGAACTATACATTCCCCACTTATGACTATTTTTTAATATGTCGCAGAAGCTTTGGTGTATTATATCTTCATTTCCCTTTAGTTCAAGGAATTTTTTGATTTCTCTATTGCTTTCTTGTTTAACCCATTTATTATTCAGCAATATGTTGTTATATTTCCATGAGTTCATGTAAGTTCCAGATAGTCTATTGCTGTTAATTTTTAAACTTTACTATTCTGTGATTAATAGGATACAACATATTATGTTTTCTTCTTATATTTGTTTTAACTAGCTTTGTGTCCAGTATGTGGTCCATTTTAGAGAAACATCCACAGGCTGCTGTGTTGAATATCCATTCTTTGATATCTGTATGTAAAAATCTCTAAGTGAGGGTGGAGAGATGGGTCTGTGGTTAAGAGCACTGGCTGCTCTTAAAGAGGACCGAGGTTCAACGCTCAGCATCCACCTGACATCTTAGACCTCCATCTTCTGGGCTTCTGACACCCTCACACAGAAATACATGGGGGCAAAACACTAATGAATTTAAAATAAAATACATTATATATAAAAATATTCCATAAATAGCCCTTATGTCCATTTGATGTAAGTTATCGCTTAATTATGATATTCTTGTGCTTTTAGATTTTATCCAGGTGGTCTATATATTGAGGAAAGTAAGTAATGAAACAAACTACATTGACTTAATTGGGATTAGTTTTCTACTTGATCCATTTTTTTCTGGTAAGGCTTTGGCTAAATTTTCTACTTGTGTAATTGAGTTTTCATTTCCATCTTCATTTCATCTTAGATCATCTTTAATTATTGGGGTCCCCTTTCCCTCTAGACCTGCCAACCATCAGTCTGAGAGGGGAAAGAAGCAGAAAAGGTGAGAGAAAGCTTTGCACATTGACCATGATCACAGACAGAGGGAAGACTCCAGGAGACAGACGACAGTGAATCAGTTCAATTTTACTATAGAGTATAAGGAATATATAGGATTGAGGAGCATACAGACAAACCTTAATTTGTTTTAAGTGGAAGGCTTCTATCACAAGACTTTGTATGTGGCAGTATGGTTCTATAACAGAGCTCTTAGCATAAGTCTTCTCAGCAGGGATCTATGAGAATGGTCAAGTAAAAGATGAACCAGAGAACTGGCTTAGAGATTGCTTTTAGATAAGATCAGTCATTCAGGCCCAGAAGCATTTTCCAGATAAGGGGAGGTAGAGTCAGGAAGTATTGATGGGTGTATGTCTGGGTGTAAAATTATCTAAGTGAGGGTGGAGAGATGGGTCTGAGAGACTGAGGGATGAATGTCAATGTTGCTGACTGTTAAGATAAGATGTCAGGCCATTGGGAGGCTGTGACCTCTCCAGGCAACAAAAAACCCTCCAACATTCAATATTTCTGTCATTCTACTTAATTTTGCTTTTGGATTCTGAATTTTCTTGGTTAATTCATTAAACTACATATTTATATTTTCTTGAACTTCCTGAAATTTATTCCTATCCTCATTAAGATCATTGTGATTCACGTTTGTGTCTTCTTTAAACTACATATATTCATCAATCATGCTTATGATTATTCTGTGTCCTGGGTTCATCTAGAAAATTCTCATTGGTGAACACTCTAGGATTCACTGTAGTTTTATTTTGGGGAAAATACTATAAATAGTAGTTTCTGCTCGGCCCAATCCCAGAGCCATTAAGTCTCAAAGAAATACACAGAGGCTTATATTAATTATAAGCTGCTTGGCCTGTTCATTCTTGCTTATTGTTAACTAGCTTCTTTTTATATTTTTTTGAAAGTAATTTTATCAAATTATAAAAGTTTCCATTTCCGCCCCTCTTCCCAACACCCTCCCACTCCCCCCACTCCCTCTCCTCCTCCCTCTTCGTCCCTTAGGGCAGTCAAGGTTTCCTGCCCTGTGGGAAGTTCAAGTTCCTCCCCCCTCCCTCCAGGACCAGGAAGGTGAGTATCCATACAGACTGGATCCCCAAAATCCAGTATATGCAGAGGAAAAAAGTCCCAGTGTCATAGTCAATGGCTTTTCAGATAGACTCCGGGCCAGCCACATTCAGAGGATCCGGCCAAATTCCAAGAATCTGGTTAGATCACGTCCTCCTTCAGTCCCAGTCCAACTGGCCTTGGTAAACTCTCATTAGATCCGGCTTCTTGTATCAGTGGGTGATAGCATCCCTCGCAGTAATTATTTCCTTTTTCATTTTCCTCGTCCTTCTGCTCCTCATTTGGACCTTGGAGGAATCAGTCCAGTGCTCCAATGTGGGTCTCCATCTGTATCGCCATCCTTCGCCAGATGAAGGATCTATGGTGATAAGCAAAATATTCATCAGTATGGTTATGGGCCAAGGCCGGTTCAGGCACCCTCTCCTCTGTCCAGAGAACAATCTGGGGATCTCTCCTTGGACCTGGGATCCCATATATAATCAAGTCTCCTGTAAACCCTAAAATGACACCCTTAGTTGAAATATATTCTTCCCTGATCCCATATTCATCCTTCCTCCCTCCCCCGCATGCCGGTCCACCGAGCTTTCCCCATTCCTCCTCTACTCCCTTCTCTCTAACCCTCTCCCCTTCCAACAACCCTCCCACCCACCCCCCCACGCACCCAAGGTTACCTGGGACTCTTGTCTATTTTCTGCCTCCTGGCGGATAGCTAAATAATCTTCATCAGGTTAATCTTCTTATTTAGCTTCTCTAGGATCACGAATAATAGGCTCAAAGACCTTTAATTATGGTTAGAATCCACTTATGAGTGAATACATACCATGTTCCTCTTTTTGGGTCTGGCTTACCTACTCAGTAAAGCGTTTTCTATTTCCATTCATTTGCACGCAAAATTCAAGATGTCATTGTTTTTTACCGCTGAGTAAAACTCTAATGTGTATATGTTCCACACCTTTTTTAACCATTCTTCTATTGAGGGGCACCTAGGCTGTTTCAAGGTTATGGCTATTAAAATAGTACTGCTATGAACATAGTAGAACAAATGCTTTTGTAGTATGTTAGGGAATCTCTAGGGTATATTCCCAAGAGTGGAATTGCTGGGTCCTGAGGGAGGTTGACTCCCAGTTTCCTGAGAAACCGCCACACTGATTTCCACAGTGGCTGCACAAGTTTGCATTCCCACCAACAATGGATGAGTGTTCCCCTCACCCCACATCCTCTCCAGCATAGGCTATCATTGGTGTTTTAGACTTTAGCTATTCTGACAGGTGTAAGATGGTATCTCAAAGTGGTTTTGATTTACATTTCCCTGATCGCTAAGGAGGTTGAACATGACCTTAAGTGCCATTTGACCATTCGAAGTTCATCTGTTGTGAATTCTCTGTTCAGTTCAGTACCCCATTTTTTAATTGGGTTAATTACAGTTTTAGTGCCTAGTTTCCTCAGTTCTTTGTATATTTTGGAGATCAGACCTTTGTCTGATGAGGGGTTGGTGAAGATCTTCTCTCAGGCAGAAGGCAGCCTTTTTGTCTTACTGACAGTGTCCTTTGCTTTACAGAAGCTTCTCAGTTTCAGTAGATCCCATTTATTCATTGTTTCTCTTATTGTCTGTGCTGCTGGGGTCCTACTTAGGAAGAGGCCTCCTGTGCCTATATCTTGTAGACTACTTCCCACTTTCTCTTCTATCAGGTTCAAAGTGGACAGATTAATGTTGATGTCTTTAATCCATTTGGACTTGAGTTTTGTGCATGGTGATAGATATGGATCTACTTTCATTCTTTTACAGGTTGACATCCAGTTATGCCAGCACCATTTGTTAAAGATGCTTTCCTTCTTCCATTGTATACCTTTAGCTCCCTTGTCGAAAATTAGGTGTTCATAGGTTTGTGGGTTAATATCTAGGTCTTCTGTTCGATTCCATAGGTCGACTTCTCTGTTCTTATGCCAATACCAAGCTGTTTTCAATACTGTATCTCTATAATAGAGTTTGAAGTCAGGGATGGCAATGCCTCCAGAAGTTCTTTTATTGTATAAGATTGTTTTGGCTATCCTGGGTTTTTTGTTTTTCCATATAATCTTGATTATTGTTCTCTCAAGGTCTGTGAAGAAGTTTGATGGGATTTTGATGGGGATTGCATTGAATCTATAGATTGCTTTTGGTAGAATTGCCATTTTTACTATGTTGATTCTCCCAATCCAAGAGCAGGCAAGGTCTTTCCATTTCCTGGTATCCTCCTCAATTTCTTTCTTCAAAGACGTAAAGTTCTTGTCAAATAGGTCTTTCATTTCCTTGGTTAGAGTAACCCGAAGATATTTTATGCTATTTGTGGCTATCATGAAAGATGATGTTTCACTGATTTCCCTCTCTGCTTCTTTATCCTTTGTGTATAGAAGGGCCACTGATTTTTTGGAGTTGATCTTGTATCTTGCCACGTTACTAAAGGTGTTTATTAGCTGTAGGAGTTCTTTGGTAGAGTTTATGGGGTCACTTATGTATACTATCATATCGTCAGCAAATAACGAAAGTTTAACTTCATTCTTTCCAATACGAATCCCCTTGATCTCCGTATGTTGTCTTATTGCTATTGCTAGAACTTCAAGCACTATATTGAAGAGGTTTGGAGAGAGTGGACAGCCTTGTCGTGTTCCTGATTTTAGTGGAAAGGCTTTGAGTTTCTCTCCATTCAGTTTCATGTTAGCTGTCGGCTTGCTGTATATTGCTTTTATTATATTTAGGTATGATCCTTGTATCCCCAGTCTCTACAACACCTTTATCATAAATGGGTGTTGAATTTTGTCAAATGCTTTTTCAGCATCTAATGAGATGATCATATGGTTTTTTTCTTTCAGTTTATTTATATGATGGATTACATTGATAGATTTGTGTATGTTGAACCAGCCCTGCATCTCTGGGATGAAGCCTACTTGATCATAATGGATAATTTTTCTAATGTGTTCTTGGATTCGGTTTGCCAGTATTTTATTGAGAATTTTCGCGTCGATATTCATGAGTGAGATTGGCCTGTAATTCTTTTTCTTGGTTGTGTCTTTGTGTGGTTTTGGTATTAGGGTAACTGTAGCTTCATAAAAGGAGTTTGGCAATGACTCTTCTGTTTCTATATTGTGGAATAAGTTAAGGAGTATAGGTATTTGCTCTTCCTGGAAGTTCTGCTAGAATTCTGCATCGAAACCATCTGGTCCTGGGTTTTTTTGGTAGGGAGATTTTTGATTACAGCTTCTAATTCTTCGCGATTAACAGGTCTATTTAGATTGTTCACATGTTCTTGGTTAAACTTTGGTATACGGTACTTATCTAAAAAAAATATCCATTTCTTTTACATTTTCCAACTTTGTGGCATATAAACTTTCATAGTAAGATCTAATGATTCTCTGAATTTCCTCTGTGTCTGTGGTTATGTCCCCCTTTTCATTTCTGATCTTATTAATTTGCATGTTCTCTCTCTGCTGTTTGATCATTTTGGATAGGGGTTTGTCAATCTTGTTGATTTTCTCCAAGAACCAGCTTTTTGATTCTTTGATTCTTTGGATTGTTTTCTGTGTTTCTATTTTGTTGATTTCAGTCCTCAGTTTGATTATTTCCAGTCTTCTAGACCTCCTGGGTGAATCAGCTTCTTTGTTTTCTAGAGCTTTCAAGTGTGCTGTTAAGTCTCCAATGTGTGCTTTCTCGGTTTTCTTTAATTGGGCAGTTAGTGCTATGAACATTCCTCTTAGCACTGCTTTCATAGTGTCCCATAGGTTTGAGTATGTTGTGTCTTTGTTTTCATTAAATTCAAGGAAGACTTTAATTTCTTTCTTAATTTCGTCCTTGACCCAGGGGTGATTTAGTAGTTGACTGTTCAACTTCCATGAGTTTGTTGGCTTCCTGGGGGAAGCATTGTTGTTGAATTCTAATTTTAATCCATAGTGATCTGACAAGACACAGGTGGTTACTAATATTTTTTTTGTATCTGTGGAAGTTTGCTTTGTTACCCAGTATGTGGTCAATTTTCGAGAAGGTTCCATGAGCTGCAGAGGAAAAGGTATATTCTTTCCTATTTGGGTTGAGTGTTCTATAGATGTCTGTTAAGTCCATTTGATTCAATACCTCCAATAAATCTCTTAATTCTCTGTTTGGTTTCTATCTGATTGACCTGTCCATTGGTGAGAGAGGAGTGTTGAAGTCTTCTACTATTAGTGTGTGTGGTTTGATGACTGCCCTGAGTTCTAGAAGAGTTTCTTTTACATATGTGGGTGCCTTTATATTAGGAGCATAGATATTCAAGATTGAGACTTCCTCCTGATGAATTGTTCCAGTTATGAGTATGAAATGTCCATCTCCATTTCTTCTCATTGATTTTAGTTTGAAGTTGATTTTGTTAGATATTAGAATGTCCACACCCGCTTGTTTCTTAGGTCCATTTGCTTGGAAAACCTTTTCCCAACCCTTTACTCTGAGTAGGTGTGTGTCTTTGTGTTTGAGGTGTGTTTCTTGTAAACAGCAGAATGTTGGGTTCTGTTTTTGTATCCAATCTCTAAGTCTGTGCCTCTTTATAGGTGAATTGAGTCCATTGATATTAAGTGATATTAATGACCATTGGTTGTTGACTCCAGTCATTTTTTTTTTAGGTAGTAGAGTGTATGTGTTTTCTTTCTTTGATTTGTGCTTGTGAATGGTCGCTAGATGTTTGAGTTATTGTAGGCAGTGTTTGGAATGTTGGATTCATTGGGTTGTGATTTTCCTTCTAATATTCTCTGTAAGGCTGGATTAGTAGCTACATATTGTTTAAATATTTTTTTATCCTGGAATATTTTGTTTTCTCCGTTGATAGTGAACGATAGCTTGGCTGGGTATAGTAGTCTGGGTTTGCATCCCTGGTCTCTTAGTTTCTGCAGTACCTCTAACCAGGATCTTCTGGTTTTCGTGGTTTCCATAGAGAAGTCCAGTGTAAGCCTGATAGGTTTACCTTTATAAGTTACTTGTCCTTTTTCCTTTGCAGCTCTTAAAATTCTTTCTTTAATCTGTATGTTTTGTGTTTTGATTATTATATGGCGAGGGGACTTTTTTTTTTTTGATCCAGTCTATTCGCCGTTCTGTATGCTTCTTGAACCTTCATAGGAATAGCGTTCTTTAGATTGGGAAAGTTTTCTTCTATAATTTTGTTAAATATATTTTCTGGGTCTTTGATCTGCAGTTCTTCTCCTTCTTCAATCCCTATTATTCTTATATTTGGTTTTTTTCTTGTGTCCCAGATTTCCTGAATGTTTTGTGAAGAGAATTTGTTGGATTTGCCGTTTTCTTTGACCATAGCATTTATTTTCTCTATGGTATCTTCAGAATCTGAGATTCGTTCTTCTATCTCTTGTATTCTATTGGTTATGCTTGATTCTGTAGTCTCCGTTCGTTTACCTAGGTTTTCCATATCCAGCCGGTTCTCGTTTTGTGTTTTCTTCATTGCTTGCATTTCAGTTTTCAATTTTTGAACTGTTTCCTTTACCTCTTTGATTGTTTTTTCTTGGTTTCTCAGGGTCTCATTCACGGATTTACTTATTTCTTCAAACTTTTTGTTATATTTCTCATCTATTTCTATACTCATTTCTTCAAACTTTTTGTTATATTTCTCATCCAGTTCTTTAAGAGAGTTATTCATATCCTGTTTAAGGGACTCTATTGCTTTCATAATGGCACTTTTTTCCAGTTCTTCTGGGTTAAGGTGTTCAAGTCCTTCTATTGTAGGGTCCTTGGGATCTGGTGTTTTCATGTTGTTTTTCAGATTGTTGGATGAGGTCTTGCCTTGGCGTCTGCCCATCTCTTACTTCAAATGCTCTCTATTGGAACTTCTGGTACCGGGTCAGGTTCCCTTCTTGGGCAGGAACTCCACTTACAGAATGCCCACCTTTCCTCAGGCAGGCTATTGAAGCACAGGCACTCCCTCTTTCCGGGATGCACTTACAATGCAGGCCCAGATTGCAAGGCAGGTGAGCTGGGGAAATTTTATGGCCCCAGGGGGAAGGGAGAAATATAGGAATTCGTACCTGGATGGGAGCTGGGATGGCAGGCAGGAGGGGGGAGCCAGCACTGCAGGGCGACCTGGGTGTCTATGGGGTCAGGGAACGCCCAAGCTCCTCCTCACCGGGACCCTGCCAGGGGCCCGAAGCAAACTCACCCATCCGATGGCCCTCTGCTAGAAGTCAGGGCCCCTGCTGCTCAGGAATGTGGCTGAGCTGGCACCTGGTCCACCTGCCCTCAGGGAGGCCTTTAAGACCCAGGAACTGCCTCCAACCGGGATGCGCCTACAGCCCAGGTCCAGCTCACAAGGCAGCTGAGCTGGGGAAATTTTATGGCCCCAGGGTGAAGGGAGAAATATAGGAATTCGAACCTGGATGGGAGCTGGGATGGCAGGTGGGAGGGGGGAGCCAGCACTGCAGGGCGACCTGGGCGTCTATGGGTCGGGGAATGCCCAAGCTCCTTCTCACCAGGACCCTGCCACGGGCCCGAAGCAAACTCACCCCTCCAATGGCCCTCTGCTAGAAGTCAGGGCCCCTGCTGCTCAGGAATGTGGCTGAGCTGGCACCTGGTCCACCTGTCCTCAGGGAGGCCTTGAAGACCCAGGAACTACCTCCAGCTGGGATGCGCCTACAGCCCAGGCCCAGCTCACAAGGCAGCTGAGCTGGGGAAATTTTATGGCCCCAGGGTGAAGGGAGAAATATAGGAATTTGAACCTGGATGGGAGCTGGGATGGCAGGTGGGAGGGGGGAGCCAGCACTTCAGTGTGACCTGGGCGTCTATGGGGTAGGGGAACGCCCAAGCTCCTCCTCAGTGGAACCCTGCCACAGGCCCGAAGCAAACTCCTTAACTAGCTTCTTACAACTCAAGTTAGCCCATAATTCTTGTCTATGCTAAGCCATATGGCTTGGTACCTTTAATTAGTAAGCATTCTCATCTTGCTTCTTCTACATCTGACTGGTGACTGTATCTTTCTGCCTGTCTTCTTCCCAGAATTATCTTAATCTGGTTGTTCCACCTATACTCCCTGACTGGCTACTGGACAACCAGAACTTTAATAAACAACATGAGAGACAAATCTTTACAGTGTACAAAAGCATTATCCCGCAACAGTTCTGCATTTTGTTTTACTAAAAAGAAATGTTTTAACTTTAATATTATAAAATTACATATGCAAAGCTTTTATCAAGTAAGAATTATAGTTACCATACTTACTGCATTTATATTTGGAAAATTAAGGAAAGTACTCTATCATTTGTCCTATCTTTGTGAATCTCAAATTTTATATTTAATTTATCTTTTATCATAACTAAGGAAAACTATAATTATTCCTATCTAGTCTTCAACTCCTTCAAAGAGTCCAGAAAGATAAAATATTACCTAAATAATCAGGAAGTGCATTGTAAGAAGCTTCCAATATTCTTGAAGTGACAGAAACATCTCTGAAAAGAAAACAGGAGAATTTAGATATGATAAGATAAAAAGGCAGATTATTGAATCAGCTTTTAAAAAACAACTATTTGTTTTACATGTTTTACATTGATTGAACTTTTGTATATTGTATACAAAGCTGAGATTAACTTTGTTGAAACATACTGTTCACATGTTTCTAATTTTATTCAAGGTACTGTACCTATAAAGCTTATTTAACAATGTAAAGCAAATTTATGTTCCTTGAAAATTATTGTTACCAACTGTTTAGGATAATACAGAAATATTGGTTAGTAGCTAATCACCTAATATAATAAAATTTGTATTTACATTATGTGTAAGCGAAAGGTGTTAATTCATTTCCCAGTCACCCAGACACAAATAATAGCACAGAAACTATATTAATTACAGTTCTTGACTAATAACTTAGGCATACTTTTAGCTAACTCTTATATCTTGTATATTATAATAAAAATTAACACATTTTGTTATTCTGTGTATTGTCATGAAGCTATGGCCTACTGGAAAGTTTCTTTTTGGTGATTCCTGTTTTTCTCCTTCAGCAGCTACGTTGCATTCCTTTGACTCTGCCTATTCACTCTCTATATCTCTTCCTGCCTGTCTATGTTCTTCCCTGCCTTAGGCCAAAGCAGCTTTATTCATTAACCAATATAAACAACATATATGCAGAAGGACATCCCACATCATCTCCCATTTTGGTCTAATAAAAAGAAAGGATTTTAACTCTAGCATAATAAAATTACATATACAAAAGTTATTAATCAAGAATTATAGTTACAATATTTAGTCCATTTATTCTTGGTAAACTAAGGAAAATGCTCTGAAATCTATCTTATCTTTGTGAGTCTAAAGTTCCCTACCTTATTTACCTTTTTATCATAACTAAGAAAAACTATAACTACTTGTCTTCAACTCCATCAAAGTCTTCAGAAGGATATAATATTTTCTAAGTAAATAGGAAGTGCAATTAAACAATTTCCAAAATTCTAGAATTGACAGAGACATCTCACTGCCAGGACAGTCACCCAATGGTCTTCTGTAATATTGGAGCATCCATCTTTAATATACAGATCATTAGTATTTTGCAGACTTTTCCGTGAAGCAGGAAATTTGAAGATCTGTTCTGGCTATATTGGCAGGTTGTCAGTAACTTTGTTCTGTACTGCAGAAAGTCTGGCAGTTTTTTTCTGTGAAGCAAGAACCCTGAAGAATTTTCCTGTCTTTTGGAATATTCAACAGTCACTGTTCTGTGGGTTCTGCATGTTTAATTCATACAGTGTACCATCAAACATTCCAGGTAATAGCATTTTTTGCCAAAATGGCTAGCCTTGTCACATTGAAAGCAAATTCCATAATGAGTAGGATAAAATTCCCATCAACCTTTCTAAAGTAATTGATGCTGCCAGAAGCAGACATGTCTCACTGCAAAGCAAAGTCTAAGTTCTTAAAACATTTTCATTCTGTATTCTTTTAGTTGTTAAAAGGTTTGAAGAATACCTAGTCATCTGAAATGTATCTCTGCATATCTAGAAAACCTAACTAATATGACTACAAGCTTGACTATTATAGGTGGCTATCTATTAACCTGCATTTCTTAATTATACACTAAATTTTAAAATAAGCTGTACAAATACAATACCTTAATCAAGAGCAAAATTCCAATAAATTAAGATCAATACTAATGCAAAGTAGTCATCTCTATAGTATATCCCTGTTAAATGTAAATAAACTTTTATAAACAATAATTTCGGGAGTTTGAACATTGCTCTCTAGACCAGTTCCTGCTGATTGTGGGGGACATTGGTAATCACATCTTTGGTGCAGTGTCCTGTGTGGTAGGTACATCTCAGCCAGTAGTTCTGAAGCTGTCATGAATGTTAGACCATCTGAGCCATTGCTTCAGGGTGTCTTGGTTGACCCCCTGGTAAGGAATCCATAGCTTTCTATCCTCTGTGGAAACAAATGCAGAACCTCTTTTTGAAAACAACATATTTTGCCCTTTGTTCTGATAGCCGGCCTGCAGCAAGCTAAGACCGCAGGCAGGGAGTCTTCTGACCAGCGAGGGGCTCTGATCCTGTTGAGGGGTAAGTGTGTTGACCGACATACAAGTCCGGTTAGGGAACACACAATATTCCCTCCATCCTTATCTCCCTGGCTACTCCAAAGGGGCAGCTTCCCCCAGCTAATCCCTCTCTCCTGCTACGCCATCCCAGCTTTCGGCCTCGAACCCCTCCCCTCCTCTCTCCCTTTTTCGGGGCTTAAATTCCTCCATCTCAGCCGGCGTGGGCACAGCGGGTCGGGACAGGTGGTGAGTGCAAAGGGAAGGAAGTCCCTTTGTTCTAATAGCCTGCCTGCAGCAAGCTAAGACTGCAGGCAAAGTGATTCCTGGATAGCAAGGGGCACTAATCCAGTAGAAGAAGACCCAGTGGAGGGAAGAGCCATTGGAGAGCATCTGAAGGAAGAGATAGGCAGGCGCCAAGGCAAGAATTCCTCCAACAATCTGAAAAACAACATGAAAACACCAGATCCCAGCGATCTTACGACAGAAGGACTTGAACGCCCTATTCCGGAAGAAGTGGAAAACAGTGTCATTATGAAAGCAATAGAGTCTCTTAAACAGGGTATGAATAACTCACTTAAAGAAATAGAAGAGAAATATAACAAAAAGATGGAAGAAATGAGTAAAGAAATGGAAGACAAATATAACAAAAAGTTTGAAGAAATGAGAAAATTCGTAAATGATACCCTGGGAAACCAAGAAAAAACAATCAAACAGGTAATGGAATCAGTTCAAGAATTGAAAACTGAAATGGAGGCAGTGAAGAAAACACAAACCGAGGGCCGGCTGGATATGGAAAATCTAGGTAAACGAACGGAGACTACAGAATCAAGCTTAACCAATAGAATACAAGAGACAGAAGAACGAATCTCAGATTATGAAGACACCATAGAGAAAATAAACGCCCTGACCAAAGAAAACAGCAAATCCAACAAATTCTCATCACAAAACATTCAGGAAATATGGGACATAATAAAAAAAAACAAATCTAAGAATAATAGGAGTAGAAGAAGGAGAAGAATTGCAGATCAAAGGTCCAGAAGATATATTCAACAAAATTATAGAAGAAAACTTTCCCATCCTAAAGAGGGATATTCCTATGAAGGTTCAAGAAGCATACAGAACACTGAATAGACTGGATCAGAAAAAAACATCCCCTCACCATATAATAATCAAAACACAAAGCAGTCAGATTAAAGAAAGGATATTAAGAGCTGCAAAGGAAAAAGGTCAAGTAACCTATAAAGGTAAACCTATCAGACTTACACCAGACTTCTCTATAGAAACCATGAAAGCCAGAAGGTCCTGGATAGAGGTACTGCAGAAATCAAGGGACCATGGATGCAAGCCCAGACTACTTTACCCAGCCAAGCTTTCGTTCACTATCAATGGAGAAAACAAAATATTCCAGGATAAAAACAAATTTAAACAATACGTAACTACTAATCCAGCCTTACAGAGAATACTAGAAGGAAAATTACATCCCAAGGAATCCAACATTGCCAACACTGACTACAATAATTCAGACATCTAGCGACCCTTCACTAGCACAATTCAAAGAAGGAAAACACATACACTCTATTACCCCAAAAATATGACTGGAGTCAACAACCAATGGTCATTAATATCACTTAATATCAATGGACTCAATTCACCTATAAAGAGGCACAGACTTAGAGATTGGATATGAAAACAGGATCCAACATTCTGCTGTTTACAAGAAACACACCTCAACCAAAAAGACAGACACCTACTCAGAGTAAAGGGTTGGGAAAAGGTTTTCCAAGCAAATGAACCTAAGAAACAAGCGGGTGTGGCCATTCTAATATCTAACAAAGTCAACTTCAAACTAAAATCAATGAGAAGAAATGGAGATGGACATTTCATACTCATAACAGGAACAACTCATCAGGAAGAAGTCTCAATCCTGAATATCTATGCCCCTAATGTAAAGGCATCCACATATGTAAAAGAAACTCTTCTAGAACTCAAGGCAGTCATCAAACCACACACACTAATAGTAGGAGACTTCAACACTCCTCTCTCACCAATGGACAGGTCAATCAGACAGAAACCAAACAGAGAAATAAGAGATTTATTGAAGGTATTGAATCAAATGGACTTAACAGACATCTATAGAACACTCAACCCAAATAGGAAAGAATATACCTTCTTCTCTGCAGTTCATGGAACCTTCTCGAAGATTGACCACATACTCAGTAACAAAGCAACCTCCCTCACATACAAAAAATATTAGTAACCACCTGTGTCTTGTCAGATCACCATGGATTAAAATTAGAATTCAAGAACAATGCTACCCCCAGGAAGTCAACAAACTCATGGAAGTTGAACAGTCAACAACTAAATCACCCCTGGGTCAAGGACGAAATTAAGAAAGAAATTAAAGTCTTCCTTGAATTTAATGAAAACAAAGACACAACATACTCAAACCTATGGGACACTATGAAAGCAGTGCTAAGAGGAAAGTTCATAGCAATAGGTGCCCAAATAAAGAAAATGGAGAAAGCACACATTGGAGACCTTACAGCACACTTGAAAGCTCTAGAAAACAAAGAAGCTGATTCACCCAGGAGTAGTAGAAGACTGGAAATAATCAAACTGAGGGCTGAAATCAAGAAAATAGAAACACAGAAAACAATCCAAAGAATCAATGAATCAAAAAGCTGATTCTTGGAGAAAATCAACAAGATTGACAAACCCCTATCCAAACTAATCAAACGGCAGAGAGAGAACATGCAAATTAATAAGATCAGAAATGAAAAGGGGGATATAACCACAGACACAGAGGAAATTCAGAGAATCATTAGATCTTACTACGAAAGTTTATATGCCACAAAGTTGGAAAATGTAAAAGAAATGGACATTTTTTTAGATAAGTACCATATACCAAAGTTGAACCAAGAAAAGGTGAACAATCTAAATAGACCTGTTAGTCTTGAAGAATTAGAAGCTGTTATCAGAAATCTCCCTGCCAAAAAAAGCCCAGGACCAGATAGTTTCAATGCAGAATTCTACCAGAACTTCCAGGAAGAGCTAATTCCTATACTCCTTAATGTATTCCATAATATAGAAACAGAAGAGTCATTGCCTAACTCCTTTTATGAAGCTACAGTTACCTTAATACCAAAACCACATAAAGACACAACCAAGAAAGAGAATTACAGGCCAATCTCACTCATGAACATCAACGCGAAAATTCTCAATAAAATCCTGGCAAACCGAATCCAGGAACACATTAGAAAAATTATCCATTATGATCAAGTAGGTTTCATCCCAGAGATGCAGGGCTGGTTCAACATACGCAAATCTATCAATGTAATCCATCATATAAATAAACTGAAAGAAAAAAACCATATGATCATCTCACTAGATGCTGAAAAAGCATTTGACAAAATTCAACACCCATTTATGATAAAGGTGTTGGAGAGACTGGGGATACAAGGATCATACCTAAATATAATAAAAGCAATATACAGCAAGCCGACAGCTAGCATGAAACTGAATGGAGAGAAACTCAAAGCCTTTCCACTAAAATCAGGAACACGACAAGGCTGTCCACTCTCTCCATACCTCTTCAATATAGTGCTTGAAGTTCTAGCAATAGCAATAAGACAACATAAGGAGATCAAGGGGATTCGAATTGGAAAGGATGAAGTTAAACTTTCGTTATTTGCTGACGATATGATAGTGTACATAAGTGGCCCCAAAAACTCTACCAAAGAACTCCTACAGCTGATAAACACCTTTAGTAACGTGGCAGGATACAAGATCAACTCCAAAAAATCAGTGGCCCTCCTATACACAAAGGATAAAGAAGCAGAGAGGGAAATCAGAGAAACATCACCTTTCATGATAGCCACAAATAGCATAAAATATCTTGGGGTTACTCTAACCAAGGAAGTGAAAGACCTATTTGACAAGAACTTTAAGTCTTTGAAGAAAGAAATTGAGGAGGATACCAGAAAATGGAAAGATCTCCCTTGTTCTTGGATTGGGAGGATCAACATATTAAAAATGGCAATTCTACCAAAAGCAATCTATAGATTCAATGCAATCCCCATCAAAATCCCATCAAACTTCTTCACAGACCTTGAGAAAACAATAATAAAGTTTATTTGGAAAAACAAAAAACCCAGGATAGCCAAAACAATCTTATACAATAAAGGAACTTCAGGAGGCATTACCATCCCTGACTTCAAACTCTATTACAGAGCTACAGTATTGAAAACAGCTTGGTATTGGCATAAGAACAGAGAAATCGATCTTTGTAATCAAATAGAAGACCCGAATATTAACCCACAAACCTATGAGCACCTAATTTTTGACAAGGGAACTAAAGGTATACAATGGAAGAAGGAAAGCATCTTTAACAAATGGTGCTGGCATAACTGGATGTCAACCTGTAGAAGGATGAAAGTAGATCCATACCTATCACCATGCACAAAACTCAGGTCCAAATGGATTAAAGACATCACCATTAATCCGTCCACTTTGAACCTGATAGAAGAGAAAGTGGGAAGTAGTCTACAAGACATAGGCACAGGAGGCCTCTTCCTAAGTAGGACCCCAGCAGCACAGACAATAAGAGAAACAATGAATAAATGGGATCTACTGAAACTGAGAAGCTTCTGTAAAGCAAAGGACACTGTCAGTAAGACAAAAAGGCTGCCTTCTGACTGGGAGGAGATCTTCACCAACCCCTCATCAGACAAAGGTCTGATCTCCAAAATATACAAAGAACTGAGGAAACTAGGCACTAAAACTGTAATTAACCCAATTAAAAAATGGGGTACTGAACTGAACAGAGAATTCACAACAGATGAACTTCGAATGGTCAAATGGCACTTAAGGTCATGCTCAACCTCCTTAGCGATCAGGGAAATGCAAATCAAAACCACTTTGAGATAGCATCTTACACCTGTCAGAATAGCTAAAGTCTAAAACACCAATGATAGCCTATGTTGGAGAGGATGTGGGGTGAGGGGAACACTCATCCATTGTTGGTGGGAATGCAAACTTGTGCAGCCACTGTGGAAATCAGTGTGGCGGTTTCTCAGGAAACTGGGAGTCAACCTCCCTCAGGACCCAGCAATTCCACTCTTGGGAATATACCCTAGAGATTCCCTAACATACTACAAAAGCATTTGTTCAACCATGTTCATAGCAGCACTGTTTGTAATAGCCAGAACCTGGAAACAGCCGAGGTGCCCCTCAATAGAAGAATGGTTAAAAAAGGTGTGGAACATATACACATTAGAGTTTTACTCAGCGGTAAAAAAATAATGACATCTTGAATTTTGCATGCAAATGGATGGACATAGAAAACGCTTTACTGAGTGAGGTAAGCCAGACCCAAAAAGAGGAACACGGTATGTATTCACTCATAAGTGGATCTAACCATAATTTAAAGGTCTTTGAGCCTATTTTTCGTGATCCTAGATAAGCTAAATAAGAAGACGAACCTGATGAAGATTATTTAGCTATCTGCCAGGAGGTAGGAAATAGTCAAGAGTCCCAGGTAACCTTGGGTGCATGGGGGTGGGGTGGGAGGGTTGTTGGAAGGGGAGAGGGTTAGAGAGAAGTAGGGGAGGAATGGGGAAAGCTCGGTTGACCGGGATGGGGGGAAGGGAGGAAGGATGAATATGGGATCAGGGAAGAATATATTTCAACTAAGGGAGTCATTTTAGGGTTTATAGGAAACTTGATTATATATGGGATCCCAGGTCCAAGGAGAGATCCCCAGATTGTTCTCTGGACAGAGGAGAGGGTGCCTGAACCGGCCTTGGCCCATAACCATACTGATGAATATTTTGCTTATCACCATAGATCCTTCATCTGGCGTTGGATGGAGATACAGACGGAGACCCACATTGGAGCACCGGACTGAGCCCCCCAAGGTCCAAATGAGGAGCAGAAGGACGAAGAAAATGGCGAAGGACTGCGAGGGATGCTATCACCCACTGATACAAGGGTCGGATCTAATGAGAGTTTACCAAGGGCAGTTGGACTGCGACTGAACGAGCACGTGATCCAACCAGATTCTCTGAATGTGGCCGGATTCTCTGTATGTGGCTGGCCCGGAGTCTTTCTGAGAAGCCATTGACAATGACACTGGGACTAGTTTCCTCTGCATATACTGGATTTTTGGGATCCAGTCTGTTTGGATACTCACCTTCCTGGACCTGGAGGGAGGGGGGACGAACTTGAACTTCCCACAGGGCTGGAAACCCTGACTGCCCTTAGGGACAAAGAGGGAGGAGGAGAGGGAGGGAGGGGGGAGTGGGAGGGTGCTGGGAAGTGGGGCGTAAATGGAAACTTTTATAATTTAATAAAATTACTTTCAAAAAAAAAAAAAAGAAAACCACATATTTTTAGACTCAATTTTTAAGTCAAGGTCCCTTTAAAATGCATATGGTAGTACAGGTTAGCAGCCTATACAATGAAATGTCTTTCTGTACTTAGTTCAATTCAGTCACAAAATTCAAAGAAAACACAAAGATATACAAAATACAGATTCTCTGTGAGTTTGCCATCTTTATGTGTCTTATTTTCCTTTACTCCTTTAGTCAATGACTATATGTACTCTGTCTCAAGACTTTGCTTTTCTTCTCTCTCTCAAGTCTATGTATATTTTTTAAATACATTGTGACATATTTAGATTTTTTTTTTGTTTCTTTTCCCATCTGAATCTGTCTTTATTGCATATCTGTTATCATCTTCTGACCAGGAATACCTTTTATTTTAATGCTAAGCAGGTGTGGCTAAAACTAAGACTACTTTGTCTTTTGGTGCTGCTCAGTCCAACATGACAGAAGCATGTTTACCACTTGCTCTATGAGCCATACTCTCTGCCCCAACTCCAGGGATACAGTGGGTCCAATTCACCATCATTCAAACTGTAGTACTCTGCTCATAAACCCCATTTAAAAGCTCTATAGCCAGACCTCCTCAAACAGCCAGAACCTTTTGTGCCACACAAACCAGGAAGCCCTGCCTTAAAGAAGCTGCACAGCCTTCACTGTCAATATTGAATCAGGAAGAACTCTCTTAAAGGAGCCTCAGCACCCCTGCTCACTGAAAACAAACAGTGCCCATCTGAAAAAGAAAAAAGTGAGACTACCCAGAAGCTACACTAAACTCCCTTCTTTGGAGCCTAGAATTCCTTTCCAAGCTCCCTCAGATTTTATGTGAATGTAGTCAGCTCATGTTGGTGCACCATTTTGTTGGCTGAGAATGCTTATTCATTTCCTGGCGTGCCAGTCCCAAATAATAACATAATAATTATATTACTTACAACAATGTTTGGCCAAAGGTTATATTTCCAACTAATTATTACCAATTTTGAATTAACCCATTTCTGTTATTCTGTGTATTTTCATGAGGTTGTGGCCTACTTGAAAGATTCTGGCTGATGGCTTGCGTCTTTCTTCTTTGGCAACTAAATGGTGTCTCTCTAATGTCACCTATTCTCTTTATATATCTCTTCTAGCCTGGCAGTATTTTGTCAAAATAAACTTTATTTATTAACCAATAAAGGCAACACATATACAGAAGGACTTTCCACATCAATTAGGTATGATTTCAAGCTCAAATAAAAGTATATTTTAAACTGACAGGTCATTTTCAAATACTTCAGAGATCTACAGAATTTGGCATTTAAGATATTTTAATAACCTAAGATCTTCTTCTTTTTTATGAAAATGAGACAAATGTGTTCCTGGCAGCACCAATCTACTTCAGAGAAGATAATGGGCACCGATTATACTCACAACAGATTGATTTTCTTTGTGGTAAAAGTACGGCAATGGGCAAGGAAATGTCCCTGCCTCAACTATTGACAGCATGCTGTCCTAATTAGACAAGCAGGACACAAAAAAATGTCTCTGTCAAACATTGCCAAGACAAAGAGGGACCATCCTTCAGAATATCCTTATTCACATTAAAGTCTGTCGGATATGCTAGACTTGTAGGTCCCAACCTTGCAGAAGAACTTTGTTTGACTGTCCAGACAGTCAGCTGTTTCTGTCATTACTCAGATTTTTCAGAAGTCACTTTCTCAGACTTCCTGCTTACTCAGTTGCTATGATTTACTTCTTGGGGCTCTGAGGAATTAAAGACTAGATGGTTATAGCTTTTTTTTTCACCTGATGTAGAAAGCAATTTATTATAGAAAGTAAATTAGAAAGAAGACTTTGGACTCACCAAGATAAAATATTTTCTATCTTCTATCACCAAGATAGAGGTTTTTTTTGTGAATTTGTCAGATGCAAATTGACTAGACATTGTTGATGTATTTATTGACAGTATACACTATATATGGTTATTGTGCTTATTATATATAGTTTTCTTATGTTACCTATAGATTTTTTTTATTTCTGACAAAAAGGGAAAATGTAGTTGTATTTCATTTGTATTTTAATAAATAAAGCTTTCCTGAGAATCAGAAAAATAAAACAGTCAGGATGGCCAGCTTTACTAAACAGGCAACAATGTCACAAATCTTTAATCCAAGTAAGCACAGTGATACACACTTTTAATCACAGTAGCCTTATCAGTTTGCCATAGAAACCAGGTGATTGTGGTGTATTGGCTTGCTTACCCTTGGGACAGAAAGGGTAAGGGAAATCACCAGGTTAACCAGGCTCTCAGGATTCCTGGTGACACACGGATGAAACAGGAAAATCATATCAAAGCCTGCCTGAGCAATAGAGTAAGTTCATGGTCAACCTTTTATGAATTCAGTATCCAATTAAAGAGAATGGGATGCAAATAGTTAACAGATTAATATAACATGGAAAATGTCTCTACTAAACTCTTTAAACTCCCATCTTGAATTATTTAGAATCATATCAATCTTACCTTCTAAAATATGTTGGCAAATGAATTTATTTACTTTAATGGCAGTTTTAAAACATTATCTTTTCACAATTTTTAGTAGTGAGATATAATTTCTAAAATACATTGTATGAAAGCATTTAAAGAAGTTGTTAGTTGTTTCATGGATGAGATGTAAGCAAGAATCTAAAACCATTTAGAAAGAACAGTAATAAACAGAAGCTTGTTGTACTAATACATTGTATGCCATACTTTTAAGACCTTAAACTTTACTTTTAACCTTCTATGGAAGAAATTCATAAATAACCACTTAACATTAATATCTACACCAAAGATATTCAGTTAATACTTTTATCAAGATTTGAGAAGATCTTGAAAAGAAAATATTCAAGATTATATTTGTCAATATATAATATAATATAATAATATAAAAAGAAATATTTGTCAAAAAGATTATATAGTCAATAGATAATATTTGTCAAAAAATATAACCAATGCCATAATCAGGTTTACTTATTTTTTTTCATTTTCTATAAAAATTCATCTCAATGATCCTGGTTTTTCAAAATACATGGTGACTCTTCACAAAAGTTTATACTGTTTATTAATACTATAAATTCAGTCTTCACTTTCAATTGGTAGTAAAGTGCAAATAGCAAATAAAATTAATATTTGAATATTCATAAGTAAAGTCCATTTTCAAATTAAAATAATTTAGGCAAGATCTCTTTAATCTTTATTATACAAATGAATCATATACAGTTCTAGAAAATACACAGTATTTCTAAGGAAGAAGATTAAGATTTATGAGGCAATTCTATCTAGCACACTTTGAGTGACAATGATTTTATGAGTTATATGTGCAATAAGACTTGATAAGTCATAAAATTAATTTTCAACGTTTATAATGTAGGTATTTTATGTGAAGCATTACATTAAGCTTTCTGATTGTACCATATCCTCCAAATGTTCTCAAAATTCTTAGTTCTTAAAATTATTCTTGTTTTACATATTAGGTAACAGAGGCAGAAGTTGAGGAACTGAAAAAGGTACCAGAAATATTACTTTCTAGAATTTAAAGTAAGATTTTTACTACCATGAAGGACAGATTCAATAGAGCAAAAGTTCAAATATCATTTCTATCCTTAACAAAGAGAATATAAATAATTACTATAAAGTTTTTGTGGCCCAATAAACCTCTTAGCCGATGTAATAATCCAAATCAGTCCAAATCAAACCAAATTAGAAAAAGCCCAGGTTTAATGGACACTGGCTTTCAGGGAGGAGGTGGGGAAGAAGATGGAGAAACCATAAGTTTGTTCTCTGTGGTGGGTGCAGTTTAAATACCCTGTGAGAGTGGTCTTGAGCATCTCTGGGGAGGGGTTATTGCTTGGTGGCCTTTCTCAAAAGTATAGTTTGTACTGAGGTGAAAGACCAGGATAATTTCAGACCCCCTCCCCTAGCAGGAAGAATAGAGCCAAAAATCTAGGTTGGGTGGTTCAGTGACTTTGTTCCAGGAACTGACTGACTACAAAGTTAGATTATAATCTTGAGAACAATCTTGAAAAATGGGGAGTTGCCACCTTGTGATTATCACTGGTGATTTCAGAATCTTCCAATGATGCCTTCCCTACCCCCTTTGGGTTGTGGTTTCTTCCCTTAAATACCCTTTCTCCCAGCTACTCAGGATCAAATTCTTCTACCCCTCCATGGGATATGAGTCTCGGCCCCAACACACTGGTTTCTGTCAATAAACCTTCTGTGATTACAGCAAGGATATTCTCTCATGAGTTCTTGTGGGGTCGTGTTATCCCGAGACATGTGTGAGAGTCTCCCAACTCTGGGGGTCTTACAATTATGGGCTCATCAAGGATTGGCGACCCCCTTTTCTCCGAAGACCCACTTAGAAGTGAGACATTGTCTGTGTCTATTTGTGTCTTTGTGTTTCCATGCCAGCTGAATTCAGGTTCTGTCCTTTTTGTTCTACTTTCAGTTTTGCAGTCACTCATGTCTCAGGAGGAGACAGAGGGAGTGATCAGCATATGTGCTAGGAGATCACCAACTGCTGCCCTGGGAGATGTCCGGGAGGTGAGGAGAGACCCCAGGGACACCTGGGAGATTCCCATCTGGGTGCTGGTGAAGATATAGATGTTTTCCTGGACTGGAGGAACTATAAACCCTCCTGGCCATCTGTATTTCTGGAGTGGTTTTTTCTGTCTAAGTTTTGTTAGCCTTTGTTTGTATGTCTATGGTCTCTGTTTTGTCTTACTTGTGATTTTGATGATGAACAGACAGTAGTGACTATGTAAGGGCTAGAGCACACAACTTGTAAGTTGAGATTAAGAAAGTGCCACGGAAGACTTTTTGCTTCTCGGAGTGGCTGGTGCTTGATGTTGGCTCGCGTCCAGGGGTACATTAGATTTAATCATTATTTTTGAAATTAAAGCTATTGTTTTTCAGGAAGTACTGGGATCTCATCCTGATCAAGAACCACACATCATTGTGTGGCTACATTTGGTCCAGGATCCCCCACCCTGGGTTAAGGCCTAAGTGTACAGATGGAAGCCAGGCTCCCGAGCCCTGGCCTTCCAAGAAACAGAAAGCAAACCAAAACCTGTAGCTCTGAGGCCTGAGAATTTCCCCAGGAATCACCCTTTGGCTCCTCCTAAAATCTATCCTGAAATTGAGGAGCCATCTGAATGCCTGAGCCCTCCAGGATGCCTGATCCTGGTGCTAGCGGTGGTACCTGGTGGGCTGTGATGGGCACAGGAAGTCAGTGTGCTCAGAGTCCTGCACAGGTTCCCATAGGACAAGATTCAACAGTGGTGTTGCTGCTGCACATATATGGGTGTCTGGTGAACCCACTCTACCTCCAACCCCGCCAATATTGGCCATTTTCCTCTGCTGATCTTTACAACTGGAGAACTAGTCACCCACTCTTTTCAGAGAATCCCACCAGGCTGAAAGGATTGGAATATTTGATGTTTTCTCACCAACCCACCTGGGATGACTGTCAGCAGTTTTACAGGTCCTCATCGCTACTGAAAAGAAAGAAAGGATCCTGTTGGAGGCCCGGAAAAAAAGTCCTTGGAGCAAATGGGGCACCAACCAATCTTGTGAATGAAATATATGCCAGGTTTCCCCTTAACTGACCTGATTGGGACTTTAATATGGCAGCAGGTAGGGAGCAGCAGATGGTCTATTGTTGAGCTCTCATGGCAAGTCTCAGAGGGACTGCAAGATGGCCCACCAATTTGGCCAAGGTAAAAGGTTCTTCAGGGGTCATTTGAAAAACCATCTGTGTTTCTTGAACATTTAATGGAGGCTTACAGAGGTTAAACTCTCTTTGACCTAATCTCTGAGGGTCAGCAAGCAGTGATAGCTATGGCCTTTATATGACAGTGAGCTTCAGATATTAAGAAAAAGTTACAGTGGTTAGAAAAGTTGTAGGATGATACCTATTAGGATTTGATTAAGGAAGCAGAGAAAGTATTTCATAATTGAGACACTGAGGAAGAGAAGCACATGAGAGAGAGGACTGGATGGATCATAGACAAGAGAGAAATTTGACTAGAATTTTGGCTGCAGTGGTAGGAGAGAAAGGAAAGACAGTACATAGACAGATAAGGAATCTGGGCAAAAGAAGACCAAAGGTGAGTGAAGATGGACAGAGGCACCCCTTGGACAAAGACCAATGTGCTCATTGTAAAGAAAAGGACATTGGGAAAGAGAATTCCCAAAGAAGAAAGGCAGGGCCTCTAAGGCACTGGCTCTAGAAGAAGATGATTAGAGAGGATGAGGCTCAGACCCCCTCCCTGAGCCTAGGGTAACACTGACTGTGGAGGTGACTCCTATGGGTTTTCTAGTGGACACAGGGGCTGAGCACTCTGTGCTGAAGCAACCACTGGGGAAGATAAAAAATACAAGGACTACAGTATTTGAAGCAACTGGACAGAAACAATATCTGTGGACCACCTTATGAAATGTAGATTTGGGAAGAGGACAAGTGACTCATTTCTTACTGGTTTTCCCCTAGTGCCCCACACATTTATTGGAAACAAAGTTGAAGGACCTATCCAAAAAATTAGACCCTGTTGCCAGCAGATAGCCTTCTTGCCTGAAAGCTATTGCTGCCATAGCTCTGCTTGTCAAAGACGTTGATAAGCTCACTCTGGGACAACAGACAACTGTAGTGGCACCCCATACTCAAGAAAGCATTATCCGACAGCTCTCTGACCGATGGATGACCAACATTTGTATGACACATTATCAAAGTCATTTGATGACTGAATGAGTGACTTTTGCTCCCCCTGCTGTCCTCAATCCTGCTTCCATATTGCCCGAGACTGGTGACTGCTCACCTACTCATTACTGTGCTGACATTCTGGCATAAGAAGCTGGTACCCGAAATGATCTGAAGGATCAGCCTTGGCCTGGGAATCTTAGCTGGTATACGGATGGCAGCAGTTTCATGGTTGAAGGTTAGCAGAAAGTGGAGGCAGCAGTGGTGCACGGGAAGCAAGTGATCTGGGTCAGTAGCCTCCATGAAGTGACGTTGGCCCAGAAAGCTGAACTTGTGGCTTTGATACAAGCTCTACGGATGGCAGAGGGGAAGTCTATCAACATCTACACTGACAGCAGGTATGCTTTTACCACTGCCCATATACAGACAAAGAGAACTGTTGACATCTGCTGGAAAAGAAATAAAATATAAAGAAGAAATTTTGAGCCTCCTCAAGGTCATACATTTTCCAAGGAAGGTATTCATCATAAATTTTCCAGGACCAAAAAAAAAAAAAAAAGCTCAAGATGCAGTGGCTAAAGGAAATCAGATGGCAGACCTTACCTCTAAACAGGCAGCCAAAGGAGCAATGATCCTGTCAGTCAAAGAGCCTAAAGATTATTATAATAACAGTGAAACCAACTTTAGATACACCCCTGAGGACTATCAAGTTATGGGCAAATTAGGACTGGTAAAGGAAACCCCATATGGGGCAGTAGAGACAGAAGGAGGAAAATTAATTCTCCTACAAAAAGAAGGACACAAGTAAGTTATCAACTTACATTACCTGACCCACTTGAGGCCAAGAAACTAAAAGATGTGGTTAGGTCCTCTGACTATTATGCTATAGGACTCTCTGACTTGTTAGAAGAAGTAGTCAAAAGCTGCAAGGTCTGTGCTATGAATAATGCAGGACAGTCCATATATACTCCTGGGAAGAGACTCAGGGTTGACCAGTCTGGGGCCTAGTGGAAGGTAGATTTTACAGAAATTAAGCCAGCCAGATATGGTAACAAGTAATTATTAGTTTTTATAGATATTTTTCCAGGCTGGGTAGAAGCTTTTCCTACCAGGACTGAGACGGCCAATGAGGTGGCCAAGAAGATCAAAGAAGAAATCTTCCTGAGGTTTGGGATATCTAAGGTAATCGGGTCTGATAATGGACCTGCCTTTGTTGCCCAGGTAAGTCAGGAACTGGCCACCTAACTGAGATTAATTGGAAATTACATTGTGCTTATGGACTCCAGAGCTCAGTTCAGGTAGAAAGAATGAATAGAACCCTAAAAGAGATCCTGACAAAGTTGGTCCTAGAGATCGGTCGGAATGATGGACAGCCCTTCTTCCCTTTTCCCTGTTCCAGGTTTGGAACATCCCAGGGCTATTTAAACGTACACTTTAATGAGATGCTATGTGGGGGATCGCCACCATTCACTGAGTCAGGTGGAGTATATAATCCTGATGGTATTCTTTCTAGACCTTTATTTGCCCACCTAAAGGCCCTTGAAGTGGTGAGACACCAGATCTGGGAATACCTGGAAGAAGTATATAAGCCTGAAGACTCACATTTGCCCCATCAGTTCCAAGTAGGGGACACCGTTTTTGTCTGGCAGCATCGAGTTGGGAATCTTCAGCCCCATTTGAAAGGACCATACTTGGTACTCTTGATGAATTGCAGTATTCGGGGCTTTTAACAACACCACCAGTCAGGATGCTTGTGTTTGGGGGACTAATCATAGGCTGACTCTTACTGAAATTACAGGTGTAGGGACATGCCTGGAAAATCCACCGGCTGTCCGCAAACATTTTTGTAATGAGAGTCTTAAGAGCCCTAAGACTCCTGACACCAGGTACTTGGTTCCCGGTTTAGATAAATGGTGGGCTTGTACCACAGGCATGACATCTTGCATGTCAACATCAATTTTTAATGATGCCGAAGATTAATGTGTGCTCTTACAACTGGTATCTTGGGTCTTTTATTATCCAGCTAACACACTTGAAGTTGAGTTTGACGAGCACCCAACTCAATTTCGACGAGAACCTTTTTTTCTCTGACACTAGCAGTAATCCTGGGCCTCTGGGGTAGCTACCAGTGTTGGGACAGGTATCACTGCCCTAAAACAGGCCCCTCAATACTTTCATTAATTAAGATTTGAGGTTTCTAGAACAATCTATTTCCAAACTCAAAGAGTCATTGACTTCCCTCTCAGAAGTGGTCTTACAGAATCAAAGGGAATTAGATTTGTTGTTCTTAAAATACAGAAGATTATACACTGCTCTCAGAGAAGAATGTTGTTTCTATGTGGACCACTCAGGAGTAATTAAAGACTCCATGAGTAAACTTAGAGAAAGGTTAGACAAAAGACAAAGAGACAGAGAAGGACATTAGGGATGGCTTGAGAGTTGGTTTAGTAGATAGCCTTGGATGGCATCTCTGATATCTTCCCTTATGGGACCATTTCTAATTTTGCTTCTGCTACTGATTATAAGTCCATGTATATTGAATAATTTCTCATTAGAGAAAGAATAAGTGCTGTTCAGATTTTGATGTTACACCACCAATATAGCGCTCTACAAAGTCAAGATGATACTGAAATCTAGTTTTGTGATTAGAACTAGATACTAGAAGAGGGAACATTAAAGACCAGGATAAATCCAGAACCCCTCCCTAGCAGGAAGCATAGAGCCAAAAATCTAGGTTGGCTGATTCAGTGACTTTGTTCCAGGAACTGGCTGACCACAAAGTTAGATTATAATCTTGAGAACAATCTTGAAAAATGGGGAGTTACCCCCATTTTCACTGGTGTTTTTGGAATCTTCCAATGATGCCCTCCCTACCCCCTTTGGGTTATGGTTTCTTCCCTTAAATACCCTTTTTTCCAGATACTCAAGTTCGAACTCCTATACCCCTGTGTGGGATATGAGTCTTGTCCCCAGTGCATTAGTTCCTGTCAATAAACCTTGTATGATTACAGCAAGGAATGTCTCTCGTGAGTTCTTGGGTGGGGGTTCATGTTATCCTAAGACTTGAGTGAGAGTCTCCTACTCTGGGGGTCTTTCAGAGGCAACTCCTAGGGGAGGGGGCTTAGAATGGAAGTTTCCTCCCAAGCATTTTAGACTTTTTGGATATACTGTTGCCAGTGGCTGAGGTAAGGCCTTAACACAAACAACTACCTACACATTGTCTCAAAAAATGCTTCCCAAGGCAGTCTTCCAGTATTAACTGCTTTAATAACAATTGGGAGAATATCTACATGCAAGTGAGATTCCATGTTGACAGTTAAGTGAATGCTTCTATTTGTAGTTCTTAGTAGACTTGAAGTGTCAGGTCCAAAAGAAACTTTAGTTCCCAAAACTTCAAAAGCCAGTCTCGGACTACAGGAGAAATTCTGGCATTTAGATATAGCATTCCTCAGAAAATTGTGAAGTCATTTCCCCTCCATGACTCTGACATTGCCAACATTTTGGGGCTTCCAAGGCAATCCCTGGTATACCTTTACAGCTTCACTTAATGGTCTCTCTAGGCCTCCATGCAGAAACAGTCCTGATGTACACCTGGCCTCAGAAATGTTTTCTATTTGTGGAGGGAGATTCCCAAACCTCTTCTTCTATCCTTGACTCTAACTCTGGAACCATATGACCAAAGCTGCCAATGTCTGCTTCTTAGTGGGGCTAAAAAATAGCCCTCTCATTCAATTTCATTTTCACCACCTTTCTGTTTTCAATGGTTTCTTTTTCGGCCTAAGTTTGCCTGTCTTACAACTTTCTTGGTAGACCAGGCTGGCCTTGAAATCAGAGGTCAGACCCTGCCTCTGCCTCCAATGTGCTGGAATTAAACCCTTACATTACCACACCTATTTCTAAGCTTTTCCTTAATTCCATTTCATGCGATAGAAGTTTAGCTGGGGGATATATTGCCCTGACATCACGACTCCCTTTATTCTATTTAACATCAGACCTTTCTTTAATCTGTTAATGTCCATGAATACAGGATTTAGCTTCATCCCATTTCCTGGTACAACTTTCTTCTTAAATTTTATGTTTCGTATTTTCACACACTCAGGGTGCTTCTTATTATAAATCTACAGAAACAAGACATAAATAGTCATACAATACAGCCAAATCTGACACATAAATCACTGCTCAGCCTAGAAACAACTCTCTCTATGGTGGCCGAAATCCACCATGCTCTCCTGCTTGTGTATGCCTAGTAAACCTGATCCCAGGAGCACTGAGTCATTGGCATGGTCTCAGAGTACTTTCTTCCTGATCCTGAGTGGGCACACCAACATCCGGCCCACAAGTGCTCCATAGCCAGAGTTTGCACTGGTGGCTTAGCCCAGGAATCTGCATTTTAAAATGGCACAGCTTTTTTTCTGATGAGGCTGCTGAGTCAGGAATATTTCTCTGTGGCACTCCGCAAGCAAACAGCAAAAAGCTGTGTAAAACACTCTCTCTCTTTCTCTCTCTTTCTCTCTCTCTCTCTCTCTCTCTCTCTCTCTCTCTCTCTCTCTCTCCTTTTTAAGCCCTCTCAGGTTTTTAAGTGGATTTAGTCCATCACGTTGGAGTGTCAATTGTTGTAAAAGGAACGTCAGGCCACTTCCCGCCACCGGGCTATCCTTACCCAAAATAATTACACAGAAACTGTATTCTTTTAAACACTGCCTGACCCATTAGTTCTAGCTTTTTATTGGCTAACTCTCATATCTTAATTAACCCATTTTTAATAATCTGTGTAGCACCACGAGACTGTGGCTTACCAGCAAGATTCTAACCTAAGTTTGTCTCAGGCTAGAGAATCATGGTATCTGCCTGACTCTGCTTCTTTCTCAAAGCATTCTGTTTAGTCTACTCCACCTATCTAAGATGCTGTACTATTAAAAGGCCAAGGCAGTCTCTTTATTTAACCAATGAAAGTAACACATATACAGAAGAACCTCCTAAACCACCCTATGGCAACACTTGAGCAGGAAAGATGACAAACTGGGCCCAGCCAGGGCACAAGCAGAAACAGACCAAATGGCAACCAAGGAGAAAGTACTTAATATTCCAAAGGAAATATCTTAACATTTCAACCATTGTATATAGATGTCACTTAGCCCAGCATATACCAATCCCCTTTCACCAAGATACCACTAGACAAATGTTACCCAATCAGGTGACCTGAAACTTAGAAATCCCTCTCCCCAATATCTGCTATGATAAAACGCCACCCCAACTGTGCTCGAGAATCTCTGATCATGCCAATGTATTTAACACATGGGGAGTCTATTTTCAAATATGAATAAAGGCTTTTTGTTTTCACATATGTGATTCAGTTTCTGTGGTGATCTTTTGGGGGTTGCCACAATCTGGGCATAACATTATCAGCTTCTGTCATCATTAGGGCTTCTATTTCTGTGATGAGATACCGAAACTACAACATTTCTAATAAGGAAACATTTAACTGAGACTCTTTTGGAGTTCATAAATTTAGTTCATTACTGTCATGATAGAAAAAACGGTGAAATGCATGTTCCCATGATAATGCCTTTATAAAACTGTGTTGTGGGACACTGGTCTTTTATTCTGCCACTTGTATTATTTTAATAAAATGTTGATTAGCCAGTAGCCAGGCAGGAAGTATAGGTGGGACAACCTGGCAGGAAATAGAGGCAGCACAATAAGAAAAGGAGAATTCTGGGAAGAGGAAAGACATAGTCTATAATCATCATCCAGAAACAGAGGAAGCAATATGAGAGTGCCTCGCTGATGAAATGTACCATGCCACATGGCTAACACAGACAATAACTATGGGATAATATAAGTTATAAGAGTTATAAGAAGCCTAAGCTAATAGACCAACCAGTTTATAATCAATGTAGACTTCTGTATGTTTCTTTGGTACTGAATAACTTTGGACTGGATGGGACAAAAACCTCAGCCAACAAAAATGAGTTTATTAAATGAGTTAAAAAGTTTAAAATAAAGAGAATAATAAATTATTTTAGCTTCTCATAGTTCCTGACATATAAAGTAATGCCAGTATTATGAAAACCTAATATGTATATTAAATGAAAAGCATGTAGACCTGGTAATGGAGATGTAGCTGAGAGTTCTACATCTTGATTTGAAAGCAGTAGGAAGAGTGAGACAAGGTACACCGGGTAGGCCTAAACATATGAGACTTCAAAGCCCACCTCTAGTGACATACTTCTTCCAACACCACCACATCTACTACAATAAGGTCAAACCTCCCAATAGTGCCAGTCCCTGTGAGCCAATGTAGCCATTTTTATTTAACCTACCAAAAAGAACAATGAATTTATCATTTGCAGAAAAATAGGTGTCACTGCAGATTACCATACTCAAATAAGTAAATGAGTATCAGTAAAAAAAAAATGCTTTTTTCTCTCATTTTTGAGTTCTAGATTTTATATAGATTCATCAATTCTGATATTTATCATACAGATATCTTATATTTATAAAAATATACAAATGGAATTAATGGATTAATGTGGATATAGAGGAGAGAAAATAGATGGGAAAAGGAAATGGGAACTTTGCTCAATGGACCTTCCCTGTTTCCATAATAATGCTGTTGTGAAACTGAGTTAATTAAAAGAGTTCAAAAGATTAAAAGTAAAAAGAATAATGAATTATTTCAGCTTCTCATAGTTTATGACATATACAATAATGTCATTTTTAAGTAAACCTAATATGTCTATTGAATGAACAACAATAAAAAACAGCATGACTACTCCTAAGAGTTCATGGGTTTTATTTTAGATATAAATGAGAACACAGTCTATGGCAGAGACCTCTGGGAGAGTCCTGAGTGGATATGACCAGCATACTGAATATGGCCATGTGAGGAGATAGGTTTAAGGGTGTGGTTAGGGAGTGGACAGTGGTGGGGGATCCAAAAACCAAGATACAAGGAGAACAGGAGCCAAGAATGGTGGCCAAAATGCAAAGAGGCCAAGAAGTCAAAGAACCAGTAGTGAAATGGCTAGGTAACAATCAGATATGCTGGAAGAAGGAAAACCTAGCCAAGTCCTGGCTGTGCTGAGAAAGACTGAGAGACAATGTTCACTTTGATATGTTAATAGGAACCTAGCTATTTGTTCCAGATTTGAGACCTAACATGTGTACAAATAATTAATGATTTATATATGCACATATGAATACATGTTGGCATGTATCTGCATGTATTTCTTGGAATGTATTTCATTTATATATGTAAAGTGTGAACTTAGAGGTTAATATTCCTTATGAACATATGCCAGGTTTCTCTGTAGACCCCACAAAAGAATTGAGCCAGCAGCCTGAGACTGACCCTGACTGAGTTGATAGCCACCCAGCCCCTGGGGTACTGGTGACAATCAGAGGCAGTGGGGAGTGGAGTCAACCAGGAACTCATTTATTCCCTTACAACATGCAACTTATAAAATGAAAACCCATGAATCCCAGAAGAAGGAGAAGGAAAATAAGCCAATTACAGCAACAGTCAGGTCTGTATGAGCCTAGGCTCCTATAGCGCCTAATCATACCCCATCTCTAATTAAAATCATCTTTGTGCGAATAAGTCAGATCTGCTCCTGCCTTGCTCCAGTTTAGTACCACCTTAGCTGGGAGTATTCTTCACAGGCCTTGCAATGTGACTTTTTATTTTAATTTCATGTCTTTTTCCTCTTATGCTTTTGGCATCAACTATGCCTTTTTCTAACTGTCACTATATTTTTTTGTGCTCACTTGGCCATTCCAGCCTCCTATATGCTCATGCAAGATTCAGCCCACAAACATAGATACAAAAATTTTCAGCAAAATACTTACAAACTGAATTGAATAACACATTCAAAAGATGATATATTATTAATCTCTGTTAGTTTTCAAGGAAACCCAGGATGGCCCCCCAAGTTCTGCCTTTTGTCTGTGACATCCTTGGACTACCAGACGTCCCTTTTTCTGTGCTGAGGAGTTCCATCCTGATGGATGAGTGTGTGCCATCACTGGGGCTGAGGTCCGGGAAGGGAGCACAGGGCCCCCACAGCTCCTGATGCAGGGACTTCTTTGTTACGCATGACCCTGCTTCCCCCAAGCCTGCCCTATTGTCTGCAAGGTCCTTGACCCAGGAATAGTTCCTCCTCTTGCACTAAGTTTGAGCAGGTGAGGGTTGGCCCACCCAGCAGGCCAGAAGGTCCCCACAAGGGAGTGCAAGGCAACTACGGCTTCTGCTGCAGTGACTTCTTTGTTTCACTGCAGGAATTCCTTCAACAACCAGAAAGAGAACATGACAACATCAGAATCCAGGGATCACTGAAAAAGAAGACTTGAGCACCCTATTCCTGAAGAAGTTGACTTTAGATGCAATATTATGAAAATAATAGAGGACCTTAAACAGGAGGTGAAAAACTGCTTTAAAGAAATGGAGAAGACAAACAAAATGGAAGAAGAAATGAATAAATCTCTCAAAGATATCAAAGAAAACCAAGAAAAAGCAATCAAACAGGTAATGGAAACAAACAGTTCAAACAGGTAATGGAAACAAACAGTTCAAGATTTGAAAAATGAAATGGAGGCAATGAAAAAAGCACAAACCAATGGAAGACTGGATATAGAAAATCTGGGTAAATAAACAGGAACTACAGAGATAAGTATAACCAACAGAATACAAGAGACAGAAGAAAGAATCTCAGAAACTGAAGATACTATAGAGGAAATAAATTCATTTATTAAAGAACACAATACATCAGACAAATTCTTAACACAAAACATCCAGGAAATCTGGGACACCATGAAAAGACCAAACCTAAGAATAATAGGGGTAGAAGAAGAAGAATTACAGCTCAAAGGCCCAGAAAATATATTCAATAAAATTATAGAAGAAACGTTCCCAACCTAAAGACAGATATTTCTATGAAGGTACAAGAAGCATGCAGAACACCAAATAGACTGGATCAAAAAAAAATCCCCTTGCCATATGATAATCAAAACACAAAACATACAGAATAAAGAACAAATATTAAAAGCTGCAAGGGATAATTTCAAGTAACATATGAAGGGAAACCTATTAGAATTACACCTGACTTCTCAATGGAAACTATGAAAGCCAGAAGGTCTTGGATAGATGTGCTACAGACATTAAGAGACCATGGATGCAAGCCCAGACTATTATACCCAGCAAAGCTTGCATTCACCATCGATGGAGAAAAAAAGATATTTCAGGACAAAAACAGATTTAAACAATACATAACCACACACCCAGCATTACAGAAAATAATAGAAAGAAAATCAAAAACCAAGGAAGCCAACAATACCCATAATAATACAAACTTCTGACAAGTCTGTACCCACACAACTCAAAGAAGGACAACACACAAACACTACCACCATAAAAAGTAACCAGAGTTAACAAGCACTGGTCATTGATATCTCTTAATATCAATGGACTCAATTCACCTATAAAAAGGCACAGGTTAAGAGAATGGATATGAAAACAGGATCCAACATTCTGCTGTTTACAAGAAAAACACGTCAAACTCAAAGACAGATACTACCGCAGAGTGAAGGGTTAGGAAAAGGTTTTACAGTCAAATGACCAAAGAAACAAGAAGGTGAGGCTATTCTAATATCTAACAAAATTGATTTCAAAATAATATCAATCAGAGGAGATGGAGGATACTTTATACTAATAACAGGAATAATATGTCAGGAGGAAGTCTCAGTCCTGAATATCTACACCCATAATATAAAAGCAGACTCATATGTAACATCGATGCAAAAATTCTCAATAAAATTCTGGCAAACCAAATCCAAGAATACATCCAAAAAATATACATTATGATCAAGTAGGCTTCATCAAAAGGAGGCAGGGCTGGTTTAACAAATGAAAATCTATCAATGTAACCCATTATATAAATAAACTGGAAGAAAAAGAAAACATATGATCATTTCATTAGATGCGGAGAAATCATTTGACAAAATTCAACACCACTTTATGGTAAAGGTCTTGGAGAGATTAGGGATACGAGGTTCACTCTTAAATATAATAAAAGCAATATACAGCAATCTGACTGCTAACATTAAATTAAATAGAGAGAAATTCAAAGCCATCCCACTAAAATCTGGAGCAAGACAAGGCTGTTCACTCTCTACATTCCTTTTCAATATAGTGCTTGAAGTTCTAGCAATAGCAATAAGACAGAATAAGGAGATCCAGGGGATCTTTCAAATTGGAAAGGAGGAAGTCAAACTTTCGTTACTTGTAGATGACATGATAGTGTACATAAGTGACCAAAAGAACTCCTACAGCTGATAAACACCTTTAGCAATGTGGCAGGATACAAGATCATCTCCAAAAAATTAGATGTCCTCCAACACAAAGAACAAAGAAGCAGATCAGGAAATCAGAGAAACATCACCTTTCACGATAGCCACAAATAGTATATTTATCTTGGGGTAACTTTAACCAAGTACGTGAAAGACCTATTTGACAAGAACTTTAAGTCTTTGAAGAAAGAAACTGAAGAGGCTACCAGAAAATGGAAGGACATCCCTTGCTCTTGGATTTGGAGGATCAACATATTAAAAATGGCAATTCTACCTAAAGCAATCGATAGAGTCAATGCAATCCCCATAAAAATCCCAACAAAATTCTTCACAGATCTTAAGAGAACAATAATCAACATTATATGGAAAAACAAAAAACAATCCTATACAATAAAAATACTTCTGGAGACATTACCAGCCCTGACTTCAAACTCTATTACAGAGTCACAGTAATGAAAAGAGCTTGGTATTGGCACAAAAGCAGAGATGTTGACCAATGGAATAGAATTGAAGACCCAGATATTAATCCACAAACCTATGAACATCTGATTTTCTACAAAGGAGCTAAACTTTTACAATGGAAGAAAGAAAGCATCTTTAACAAATGGTGCTGGCATAACTGAATGTCAACGTGTAGAAGAATGAAAGTAGATCCATTTCTATCACTATGCACAAAACTCAAGTACAAATGGATTAAAGACCTCAATATTAATCTGACAACACTGAATCTGATAGAAGAGAAAGTGGGAAGTAGTCTACAACACATGGGCACAGGAGACCTCTTCCTACAAAGAACCACAGTAGCACAGACAATAAGAGCAACAATTAATAAAAGACCTTCTTGAAACTGAGAAGCTTCTGTAAAGCAAAGGATACTGTCAGTAAGATAAAAAGGCAACCTACTGACTGGGAGAAGATCTTCACCAACCCCTCATCAGACAAAGGTCTGATCGCTAAAATTATAAAGAACTCAAGAAACTAGACATAAAACTCTAATTAAGCCACTTAAAAATGGGGCACTGAACTAAACAGAGAATTCTCAACAGAAGAAGTACGAATGGCCAAAAGACACTTAAGGTCATGCTCAACCTCCTTAGTGATCAGGGAAATGCAAATCAAAACAACTCTGAGATACCATCTTACACGTGTTAGAATAGCTAAAATCAAAAACACCAATGATAGCCTATGGTGGAGAGGATGTGGAGTAAGGGAAACACTCATCCTTTGTTGGTGAGAATGCAAATTTGTGCAACCACTTTGGAAATTAGTGTGGCGGTTTCTCAGGAAGCTGGACGTCAACATACCTCAGGACCAAGCAATTCCACTCTTGGGAATATACCCAAGAGATGTCCAATCATACTACAAAAGCATTTGTTCAACTATATTCATAGTAGTACTATTTGTAATAGTCAGAACCTGGAAACAACATATGTGCCCCTCAATAGAAGAATGGTTAAAGAAGGTGTGGCACATATACACTTTAGAGTTCTACTCAGCGGTAAAAACAATGACATCTTGAATTTTGCATGCAAATGAATGGAAATTGAAAACACTATCATGAGTGAGGTAACCCAGAACCAAAAAGAGGGATATGGTATATATTCACTCATAAGTGGATTCTATCCATCAATAAAGGATATTGAGCCTATAGTTCATGATCCTAGAGAAGCTAAATAAGAAGCTGAACCTAAAGAAAAACATATACTTATCCTCCTGGATATTGGAAGTTGACAAAATTGCTGGACAGGGGTTGGGAGCACAGGGTTAGGGGAGAGGAGGGGATAAGGGGAGGTGGGGAAGAGAAGGGAGAAGGGGAAGATGGGAGAAGCTTGAGAGAATGGGATGGTTGGGATGAAGAAGGGGTGGATATGGGAGCAGGGAAGTATATATCTTAATTAAGGGTGCCATTTTAGGGTTGGAAAAAGACTTGACTCTAGAGGGGTTCCCAGGTGTCCAAGGAGATGTCCCCAGGTTGTTTCTTGAGCAGAAGAGGAAAGGGTACCTGAACTGGCCTTGTCCTATAGCCACACTGATGAATATCTTGCATATTACCATAGAAATTTCATATGGTGATTGATGGAGATGGAGGCAGAGACCTACATTGGAGCACTGGACTGAGCTCCCAAGGTCCTAATGAGTAGCAGAAGGAGGGAGAATATGAGCAAGGAAGTCAGGACCGCAGCAGGTGCATTCCCCCATTGAGATGGTGGGACAAATCTAATAGGAGATCACCAAGGCCAGTTGGAATGGGACTGATGGTGCATGTGATCAAACCGGACTATCTGAATGTAGCTGACGGTGGAGGCTGAGTGAGAAGCAAATGACAATGGCACTGTGCTTTGATTCTACTCCATGGATGGGCTTTGTGGGAGCCTTGTCTGTTTGGATGCTCATTTTCCTGGACCTGGGAGGAGCAGGGAGGGCCTTGGACTTCCCATAGGGTAGGGAACCCTGACTGCTCTTTGGCCTGGAGAAGTAGGGAAGGGGGGAGGGGAGGGAAGAGAAGTGGGAGGAGTGAAGGAGGTAGAAATTTTTAATAAAAAAAATAATAAAAAAATAAGATGATTCAGCTAATGGGCTCACTATAATCTGGCATTTCTTGGCCTCATCTATTGCCTAACAGATGGCCTCTTATATTTATTGATTTTAAAGTTTATTTCTTTACTATACATTTATAAGAAAAAGACAGAAATATTTGTATTAACAGAGCCTTTTTGTAATAATTCTCAGGCTGTTAAGAGATATAAATGGAAGGTTCTCCCACAGGGAACATTAAGAAACCATACCCTATGCCAATATTTTTTATGGCAGCCATTGGAAATATGCAAGTGATTTCTTCAATCCATAATATAGCATGTCTTGGATGACATTTTACTACCTGATTCAAATGTTTCTACAAGTTAATTTTCATGTTTTAAAATTGATATTATCTAAGATTATAGGTAAAAGGGTCAACTGGAACAGGAAACCAACCAATCACTGAACACCCTAACTCTGAATCCAGAACCAGTGAAAGAAATTCACCTTGGATCTGAGTCCTGAGTCAGAGAATTAAACATATTTATCCCTGAACCCAGGTCCAAAGACATAAGCCCTAAAACCTGTGCAAAAGAAACACTTTGTCCATAGAATCAGTGCCAGTGAAAGAAATATATCCTGGTCCGAAGATTAAAGTAAAAACGCTAAAAGGGCCTGCTGTGGGAGTTCCTTCCACTCCTTCAGCCAATAGCCTTTAAGATACCAGTCCACTCGGACATGATCTCTTATACTATAAAAGCAGCTGTAAAGCATGTGCTTTCTCTCTTGCTTCTGGCTCTCGCTTCCAGCTGCTAGACTCTGTTACTGTTCCCTGTTACTGTATAGGACTGTTATCTAGGACAGTGATCTGTAAGTCTCCCATAAATAAATAGTCCTTTATTATTCATAATTCTGAACTAGTGTGGGATTATTTTGTGACTTCTGTCATCAAAGAACCAGTGAAAGAAACAAAGCTTTGTCATGAAATCAGAAGCATCTCTGCCCCTGTCCAACTAAACTAACCAATCCCTGAGTAGGTCAATCCACCTTCTCCTTGGGAAAACTATACCCCTAAAGAGCCATATATAAGCCTCTCTGCCTGTTCAGTAGGAGGTTGCCTTTTGCCCCACCCCCACCCCGCCTGAGGCAGTCACTCTCCTGAACTCCTTTTTCCCAAATAAATCTCTTTCTCAAAACAGTCTTGGGTGTCAATCTTTATTCACTGGTACAGAAGAATCAGGCTGGGCTGTCCCATAGGTGACTGAGCTGAAAAACATTGCTGAGGAGTTCCCTTATTGGGGCTGAATGAGGCTAAGCAGAAAAGTAACAACTTTTTACTGGATCTGGAGGAGATTGCTACATTTCTGTAGGGGTTTCCCCTTTATAAGAATGTTTGGAAAAGTATCACCTTGGGCCAGGGAAGAAGAGTTGATAGCCTGATAACCATGCTAGGGTGTTCTCTTAGTGGAACATCTGAGCCGAACTCATCTGTAGCAGCTCTCCAGGGGAGAAACAGGATTGTTATATCCTGTGGGGAGACCATCCCCCACCTCACCTCAGCTTTAGGTAGCCTGCCTTTCTGTTAAGTCATGACACTTTTTCTTCAGGGTTGAGATATCCTATTGCAGCTCCAGCCTCCAGAGCTATCCTATTGTTGCTCCAGTTTTTAGAGCTGTTCTACTGAAGCTCTTCCCCTCCAGAGCTGTCCTTTTGTGGTTCTATACCTCCAGAGCTGTCCTATTATGGCTCTAAGTATAACCTGGCCTCCCAATAAGTCAGGATAACCTTAAAGCTTCAGAGCTCTAAAACTCACACAATTTGTGGGTCTTGTTGCTAATATGAATTGAATTGTTTTCACAGGTTAATTTTCATGGTTTTAAATTGATATTATATAAAATTGTAAATTATTTTGTTTAGTGATCTTATATCCTGTAGTCAAACTGAAAGACCCCCGATTTGGGGAGACTCTCACTCAAGCCTCGGGAAGACGCGAACCCCCCCAGTAACTCACGAGAGACCATCCTTGCTGCAATCACACGAGGTTTAATGACAAGACAACAAGATGGGGACCAGTTCACTGGGATCGAGACTCATAAACCACGCAGGAGAAGAGTTTGACCTCGAGTGACCAGGAGAAGTAGTTTTTATAGGAGGAAACCACACAGCCCAGTAATCCGAAAGGGGGGACAGGGAGGATGTCACAGAAGATTCCAAAAATTCCAGTGATGATTACAAAGGGGCAATTCCCTGCCTCTCAAGATCATTCTCAAAGGTCGTAATCAGCTAGTTCCTATTCCGGTGATAATTACTAGGGGGTGACAATTACTAGGGGGAATCTCTTTGTCTCTCAAGATTACTCTCAAGATTACAATCCACCTTTATCTTCAGTTAGTTCCTGGGACCCTGGAACTGGTTAACCTTAGATTTCTGATTCTTCTCTTGCTGCTAGATTCTTGGCTCTATTTTCCTGTTAGGGGGATCTGGATTTATCCAGGTCTTTCAAAACTAAGCTCATGAAACTTTTAGTGACTTTCTTATGATTTTCCTAACTTCTGTTAAGAGAAATAGTATTTCCTTCTGATCTTAGTATGTTGTTATTTTGTTTTTATCTTCCATGACTAGAGGCAGTACTTAAATTGAGTAGGAGTGGAAGAATTCAATGTATTTGTAGTGTTTTGTTTGATCTTTTTTTCCTTAGGGAGAAATATATAGTCTTTATCAGCCAAATATGATGTTACTTGGAGGTGTTCTTCTTCCTAATTTGATTAGTGTTTTGTCATTAAAAAGAGCTTTCTAAATTTGAAAAAAATAATTGTGAATATTGTTTTAAATTCCTGTTTTATTAGTTCATTTCCATATGCAGAGTTATTTTGTGGAATATTATTTTAAGATTTGTTACATTTGTTTATGCTGTGGAACATTTGTTCAATTATGCAAAGATGTGTTGCATCCCTTTATGTTGCATTTGTTTAACTCTATGAAGCTATTATTTTGCCTGTCTGAAACACCTGATTAGACAAAGAAAGAGCTGAACAGCCAAAAGATAGGCAGGATAAAGGATAGGTAGTGCTGCCACGCATAGAGAATAAATAGAAGGAGAAAAAGAGAAAAAGAAGCAAGATCAATAAGAGAGACAAAAAGGGGCCAGATATATATAAGTCAGATATAGAATGAGAAGGAAAGAAAAGGTATATAGAAATAGAGAAAGGTTAAAGCTCAGAGGAAGAAGGTAGTCAGGAGAAGTTAAGCAAAGTGGTTTAGAATTTAGCCAAACTAATATCAGGCATTTATAGAAAAGAATAAGTCTCCAAATGTATGATTTATTTGGGAGATGGGCAGTGGGCCTCCCAAAAGCAAACAGCCCTCAAAGAACCAAAAGATAAAATTAAACTACAACTAGAGTCATCATTTCATCTCCCATAAATATAATTTATGTATGATATTTAATTCTTTTTTAATATATTCAATTTGATCTCAGATTGTTGTGTAATTTTTACAACTATGTTCATAAAAGTGATTGATATGAATCTGTGATTTTTTTTTGCTTTCAAATCCATAAAAAGCTGTGCTCAAAAAAGTTCAGACATACATATTCCTATTACACATTTGTTAATAACTTTTGAACATCTATAGAATGCCATTGTGAAGCTATCTGGTAAGTAGAGGCCATTTATTATACATGAATGATCATTCATAATATCAGGACAGCCCTGTGAAGAATTCCAATGTTTCAGACCAATAAGAATGCTGATGCATTCCGTGGATCAGGCTCAGGGAAATGGCAGGACATCCTCAGGTCCCAATATGAATATTGACAGGAGGTGCATAAAGTATTAAACTTTATAGTGTCCTTCTCCTAGAGGACTGCATTCTGAGACTGTTCACCTATAAAGACTCAATACCCTATCCCAATATTAGCTTCCATGACACCTTTGTTCTGCTGTATATAATACATGTGCAGTGTATCGGGGCTATCGATGCATTTCTATCATAATTAATATGTCTACCCAGTCCCAGATTTCCTCTCTGTGGGCCTAGCAGTTCTTCATTCCCTGTTGCTCCAGTCAAGACAATTCAAAAACTGTGTGGGTACTGGGTGTTTTCTTCATGATTATACAAAAATTTGAAGAAATTATACAGTTAAAAAGTAAAGAAGATAAACAAAAATAAAGAAAAAATATGATATTTTACACAAGTAACCTTAGGTTTGAAGATTCGCCAGTATGATGTAGGGAAGTCAGTGAAGTGTTATATTTTGAATTTATTACAGGAAAAAATAAAATTTTAAAGCATATATGTTAGAAGCAGTATCATAGAGAGTACAGGAGATTTCTGAACTGAGAAATTTTGGCCATCATATCCATACAGAGCAACAGTTCTCAACTCATGGGTCTTGACCTCCGAGGGAGAATAAATGAGGCCTTCACAGGGGCCACATGTCAGATATAATGCATATAAGGTATTTACATATCTATTCATAAAAATATCAAAATTACAGTTGTGAAGAAGCAACAGAAATAATTTTATGGTAAGGGGTTACCACAGCATGAAGAACTGTATTAAAGTGTCATAACATTAGAAGGGTTGAGCAATACTGATGTGAATTATTGAAGTTACCTCATGTTGAACAAGCTTGTGACAGCAAATAATTTGTTTGAAAACTAGAATTTTATATTGATATTTGTTTTTTTTATTTCCTATAAAGGTTTATCCCATAATGAATATATGATATTTTTTCTTTCTTTATTTATTTAAAGAATTTCCACTTCCTCCCTCCTCCCAATACCCTCCCTCTCCCCCCACTCCCTCTCCTCCTCCCTTACCATTCCCAAGAGCAGTCAGGGTTTCCTGCCCTGTGGGAAATTCAAGTTCCTCCCCCCTCCCTCCAGGTCCAGGAAGGTGAGCATCCAAACAGGCCAGGATCCCAAAAAGCCAGTCCATGCAGACAAAACAAGACTCAGTGCCATTGTCAATGGCTTCTCAGTCAGCCCCCATGTCAGCCACATTCAGAGAATCCGATTTTATCACATGCATGGATGGTTATGGGAGTACGGAAGTTTATATCTCAACTAAGGGAGCCATTTTAGGGTTTGTAAGAGATTTGATTCTGGAGGGGTTCCCAGGCCCAAGGAGAGGTCCCCAGATTGTACTCTGGGCAAAAGAGGAGAGGGTGCCTGAACTGGCCTTGGCCCATAACCATACTGATGAATATTTTGCATATCACCACAGAACCTTCATTTGGCGATGGATGGAGATAGAGACAGAGACACATATTGGAACACTGGACTTAACTCCCTAGGTCCAAATGAGAAGCAGAGGGTGGGAGATCGTGAGCAAGGAAAGCAAAATCAGAGGGGGCTTTCATCCGATGATGGATGGAGATAGAGACGGAAACCCACATTGGAGCACTGGACTGAGCCCCCAAGGTCGAAATGAAGAGCAGAAGGAAGGAGAACATGAAAAAGGAAGTCAGGACCGCGAAGTGTGTGTTCACCCACTGATACAAGGGGACTGATCGAATGAGAATATATGATATTTTATAACACTTTACAAATGATATTTAATTTTATATTGTTATAAGACTCAATTTGTTTTTTATAATCTATTTTGTAAGGGTGCTATGAAAAATTTGCAAACTGCTTGAAGACATATTGTTATGGTTGTTGGAATACAAGGGACTTTCAGGCAGAGAAAGAACTCTGAGAAGAAGAAAGGCAGAAATTCTAGCCAGACATGGATGAAGTAGAATGAGCAGTATAGAGATAAACTAACAAGCATTGTGGAAGAACATAGATTAAAAATTTAAAAAAAATATGAGTTAATTTAAGTTATAAGGAGTAGTTAGGAACAAGCTTAACCTAAGGACAAATTTTTATTACTAATAGAAAAAATCTCTGTTTCATTATTTGTGGATTGGAATTTCCAGGAATAAAGTACTGGTATATAAACATCATTATAGCATCTAATATGTTTGGTATAATGAAGTATCTGCCATGTTTTTATTGAAATAATATGTATTTTATTTTTTCAAGAATGCTGTATTGCTTGACTGTCTTCTCAATCTACTTGAAATTGTATCCTCTTAAAGTCCTTTATTATATATAAAAGTTATTTTTCAGGTATTACATCTGTTAAGAATAAGAGCAGCTCTGCTGGTGCAAGAAATCCAATTAGGTCAAATAAAACAAAATCAAAATGCCCATCGTTTTATTAAGTGAGACACTCTCAGGTGGCCGAGCACATGGCGGGGAGACAGCACAGCAAGGAGCCCATGCAAACCCGACCCGAAAACCACATTTTCCTCCTCTTGGAGGCCCCTTAAATACCATATGGGACTGCTGGGATTTGGAATCCAGAGCAAAGCATCACCCAGGCCAGGGGCTGGGGCTATGCACCCAACTTAAAATTATCCATCATTAAGAATAGTATAGTTTCCAAACTATACTATTAAATTGTCTGTTTCTTATCCCACTTGACTTAGTTTTTGTTTTAAGTGTTTTGTATTGATATTGTAATCATTTATATGCATATAATGATTTTAATTTATTGTTATAAGGTTTATTGCTATAAAGTGCCTAGTGTATTTTTAGTAAAATTTTATATTTCAAAGAGTGTTTTTACAGTTGGTACAACATGATCTTCTATCTTATTTTCAATGCATTTGTATTTTTCACATAAAATGTGTATCTTCTAGGCAGGTGAAAAAATATATATATGTATATATATATATTATTTTCTTCGGTGTTAGAATCTTTCCCTTTGTATTGAGTTAATTTATACATTTTTTTATTTTACATTATATGTATAGATAGGCTGTCATCTTGTATTTTACTATACCTATACCCCATGAGCCTCTGTAATACAGTATTCCTTTATAGCTTTCCTTT